>NC_137614.1:11060263-11232763 GCF_963280865.1 Gymnoscopelus braueri
CCAATGCTAAATGATTGATAGTTAGGAATAGGAACCAAATGGACCCTTATGGTCCATTTAATTGGTTTAATTAATTCACCCTCAGAGTTCAAATAACACTAAGGATTGTAGATTGGGGTCCAAGATAGTGTATAATTAATTATATAAATATACCTTTTCTTATAAAAAGGTGGACATCAAACTGAGGGTCTTGGACATTAAAAGACCCTTATAAGACCCTTATACTCTGTTAACATTTTTAACAGAGTATTTCTACATTGCAGTGGGCCCATTGATACTTTTTTTTACTTCCACCACTGATAAATATAAATTGTCTTATAAAAAATGGGTATCAAACTGAGGGTCTTTGAAATTAAAAGACTCATTCACTAAAGTGACCTACTACCAGAAACTGTATGAATAAAATAGGCTAATATTGTTTGTAACATGACTACTAGGGTAAGCCTACTTTTAATAATAATAATAATAATAATAATAATAATAATAATAATAATAATAATAATAATACACTTTATTTGTATTGAATCCGTGCACCTTTCATGGCATGAAATGCAGCTGAAAGTGCTTTACAGAAAAAAAAAGTACAAATAATTAACAATAAAGCAAAAAAAGAGAAGCAAAAGCATAAAACAACATTAAAATCTTAGATTTTCTCAGTATCAGTATTTACTTGACTCATTTATTTATAGTATTATTATATTATACATAGAAAATATGACCGCTTCGGTTCAACAGTTTGCGTTCTAAAAGAGTCAGAGAGAGGCTGATGTAAATGTTAATGGAGGAGGAGTTAACCGCTTGGCTCAGAACTAACTTCTGTTCTGTTGTGAGGAGCGTGTTTTATAAAACCACGCCTCTGTCTTTCTCCTCCTGCGTTGATTTCATACCAAAGACTCATATTTGGCAACATTCCGCCTTTTTTTACCCGTGTCAAACAAACAAGGGAATAATCTTTCCGAGGGAATAATAATAACCATAACATCCAGCGCTACTCTGTGTGGACTTAATAAGTTGTGTGAGTCGAAAACTTGGAGGGTTGAGAGCGGATTGTAAAGGTGAGTGTTGTGGGTCTTTTTTTTGCTAAAGTTCTTTGTTATGTGCAACAAGTTTTTTTCTCCCTGCAGCTGCTGCCTCTACGTCTCTCAGCGCGCCTGGAGTTTTTAGGATATTTGTCATATTTGGCATTTTTTCGCGTGCATTCTGCTCCAGAGCCCCGGGTATGTAATACTATGTATGGAGGCTCCTCCGTCATGTCGGGGCTGTAATGGCGGTGGGTTCGGACTGATCTGTCGGGCTTTACTTCGGGACTTTGTGGAGGTATTATTAGCTCCGTAGGCTAACACCAACTAGCAGTTCCCAACTCGTGTGTTGCGTTTTTTTGACATGATTTGCCTGGGGTTTTCTGTGTCCTGCTGTAGGGTTTTTTCCATCTTTCTTTTGTTGCCTTTGATCAGCAAGGCTTTGTTGATGCAGTTGTAGCCACTTTTGCTACTTTGTAACCATTTGTGAGCTCCACCAGGGCCTATAATGGCTACTTAGAAGCTGCTTTCTCCTACTAGGGATCAAAGGGATATATTGTTGCCAACTTTGGTTTGTTAGGCGACTTCTCTCTCCCTCTCTTTCTCTCTCTCTCAGCAGCAGCATTATGCAGTGTTTCTCAAACCTTTTTTTTATTTATTTCAAGGACCCCCATAACTCTCAGAGTTACAGATCTGTAAGGGTCCATTTGGAACCCCCCCCCCCCCCCCCCCCCAAGGAACCCCAGATGGTCCCTGGACCCCACTTTGAGAACCCACACTGGCATTATGGGATGTTTTCACTTCTCATACATAACAGGCCACACAGGGCTACATTTTTTTGTGATTGCGAAATGAAACACCTTGGAGAGAGTAGTTTTACAGGTTTAACAGAAAATAGTTGCACCATGTCTTACTACAGATCTCTTATCTACTCTCATGATACTCGGAATGGCCTCTGAAGACCAACCAGTCCATCTTCTTTTAAGGACACATGATTATAACACCAGCATATTAAGCTTGCCTGTCTGGGACCAGGGCCATGTGTTATAGCTGGGGTTAATCACGAAATGGGTTAGGTTCATTTTGGACTAGTGTGTGTGTGTGTGTCTCCCCTGTCTGTTTGCTGCTGAGCTCATGGCTTTATTTAGCTCCACCAGCCCCTGTCCTCCTGTCCTGACTCCTGCTGGCTCCCCACGGCACTCAACACATGACCTTTTGGCCACTGGGAGATAATTTGAAACCGGCGAAGCTGTTGTGTGTGTGTCTATGTGTCTCTCTCAACCCAAACTGTGTGATCTTGAAAAACTTGCATCACTACTACTGAAGTCCCTGAGACTTGCTGTGTCTGATTGTGGTAAATTTTCCTCCATTCCACAAGTTCTCCCTTAACAATGTATGCAGCTCACTTGTGTACAAATTAGATCATTTACGTATACTAGCTTGGAAGAGAGAACAACCCCAAAAAAGTAAACTTCTGGAGTTGAAATGAAACTCAGGCTAAAGGATTATTTATACTCTATAGTATGGTGTCGTGCAATGGAGTATATATTAAGCTTGACCGCTTAAACCCTCTATATTTGACCTGAGTCCCCCAGGGGTCTAAACAAGCCCCCCCCCCTCTCTCTACACCAAAACTCTAAACCGAAAATAGCCGATCTACAATCTAACTGAGCTTTTAGATCTGGTATTTTTGTTTTGCAGAATGTTTACCCCCAGAATAGGGACAAAAGGTTTTTCCAAGTGGTTAAAAGTTACTTTTTATCTATCAATTACACACCCAATGAAGCCTTGAATCCATGGAGATTTATTTTGTTTTTGTCGCATCCCTAAGCCAATAATTTTATGACCTACTGAGTCCTATTAACCGATGACCCGGTCATCAAGTTATTGGCTCAGGAATGCAACAAAAACAAAAAAATCTCCATGAATTCAAGCCTTCGTGGGGTGTGTAATTGATAGAAAATAAGTATTTTTTTTGTGAACTGCTCCTTTAAATGTCTTCCTGTTGCACCAATCACACATGAGATTTTGATTTAAAAAATCTTTGGAGTGTTGTACCTCGACGACACGCACCAAGTAAAAATGTTCCATAAGGCTTTGCTCTTTCCTAACCAGCTCACCAGGGGGATACCCAATCGCTATGGCAACAACACGGGCCCTGTCAGTGGTGATTGAGCCTGGGTCTGCCCTGTGCTGTGGTGCTGACCAATATAATATAAGCCCACCACAGTAGTAGTGTTGCCATGTCTGCTTATTATAAGCGGCTTTCCCCCCCTGTAAAGTTGCTTGTAAATTATTGGTGGTTGCAGGTTTTTTGGCTTGTTTGTCAGATGTAGTTGCTTATTTGGGCTTGTTGTTTAAACCAGTGGTTCTCAAACATTTTCATATCAAGGACCCCCAAATTCCCAAATTAATGTGTATTTGTCCCCCATCTGAAGATATTTTGTGCCAGGGACCCCCGTACCAGATTTGTGTTGTTAAAATGTTTCAAAATGTTTCAATTTTTTTTTCAAGATTGTCTTTTGAAAATAGCAGCTCTACAAGCTCACAACGACACGTTGTGAGCTTGTAGATAGGCTATTTTCAAATAGCCGACCTTGTAGATCGGCTATTTTCAAATATAGGCATACAGGTTTAAAGTGCTCATGTGGTCTTTGATCTTTTGGGCTTATTTTCATTAGACCTGGTTGCTTATTTCTCTCGCAAATAAATCTGGCAACACTGCACACAGCAGGGGAAAGCTCTGTGGTGACCACAGAGATCCTTTATGGATTGTCTGTCAGCCACACTCTGGAAAACATTACACACAGCAGACCACATCCATGCTACATATGAGCGGAGCGGCCTGTTTGTTGAGGAGACTTGGACCATCCTCAACAATAACACAAGAATGTGTAATTTCCTCATGTGGGCCAATGCTGCAGACTAGGTCAATAGTAAGGCTGGGGCGCCGATATGGACCAAATTAAATATCACTTATTGTTTTGACCCAATATACCTCCATATCAATGTTGTGACGGTGTCGCATTGTCATGAGAATATGAATTATGTTTAATTTTTGTTGATAATGTTAAAAAAATTGCGAAGATGGCAGATCTACACTATATTTGTTTAGCAATTTTTAGTTTTGACAGTTTAATTTTATTGTTAAAAGGATGCTTGGATAATATAAGCCTTATATGCCTTAATACATTACAACTGCCCTCTATAACAAAAATGTAAAACCTTAAATATTACATTTATTTTATAAATAGTTATAAATAGTTCATCTTTTACTTGTACAGGCGTTGTCCCACGCCTGTCGCAAGTTGATGATGTCATTTGTCCTTGAGTGGTCCAGCCCTATGGAATGTATGGAATGTGTGTGCTATATTAAAAACATATTTAAAATATTTTGATGCTCATATTAACCTTTAAGTATTAAGTTGCTTTTCATTAGCACTGCCACATGCATTCCATAGATTCCATAGGGCTGGACCACACATGGACAAATGACATCATCAACTTGCGACAGCCGTTGTCCACCTTGAATAAAACATGAACTATTTCTAAAATGAATACAATATTTAAGGTGTTTTTAATTTTTGGTATAGAGGGCAATTATAATGTATTAAGGCTTATTAGCCAGGGATCCTTTTAAAATATGTCTACTTAGGTCTTAGGATAACTTAATGAAGCTTAACTGACTAAAACCTCACCACGGTACCGATATAATATCCATCCATATATTGCCCAGCCCTAAAATAGAGTAGCTTGTGTCTCTGCAATGGGAAAATATAGTCAACTGGTCTTGCTGTCAAAATGTAGCTCTATTAAACAGGGCCTTCTTCAGTTTCATCCTTTCATGTATCAGAGATAGATAACCCAGAAGAATCGACCACGGTAACCTTCATGGCAGCAGGCTAGACCAACAGGTGGTCTCTTTATTGCCCTTGGCCAGTCATTTTTAAATTTACAGCCTCTTGATGTTTTGCCATGTTGTTTGTCACGTCTTTAACTGTCTATTCCATTGCTATTAATACCCCCCCTGTACTATGGAAGCTGTAAATTACTTCAGCCAAATGCGATCTTGCGGTGGGTGGGTTGAAGTGCCAGCCATCTGCAGCTAGAGAAATCTGTCACCACGTGTGGCACCTGCAGATTGACCCCTAAAAATGGGCGTCTCAGAACCCTGTCTACTGGGGACTGGCAAGATGTGGGCCTAAAAAACTACCAACAACCCAGACCTCTGTTTTAATCTCATGGATTAAAGTTCTCAGTCGCCACGACTGATTTCAGTTATTTGGATTCCATAGAAGTCAGCATGTCTTGTGCAGCGAAAATAGCCGATCTACAAGCTCTCAATGCGTCTGCGATGCACTGTTTCACAAATCACATATTCGGACTTGGTCATACAAATATTTTCATGAGATTTTATTTTTGCTTTAAAGCAGCACATGTAACTTTATAACGACTATATAGCATATTATGTCCCACTAAATTATAAAGTTACATGTTTAAGCATAACAATCATCCTTCCATAAATTCTCGGGGGGTCCCTGCTAGGGGCTTAAGAGGGGAGGGGGGGGTGTCCCTGCTAGGGGCTTAACTGTGTTACTATGTACAGTATATAGGGGAGACAATGACTTTCATCCTGGGCTGGCATTTGCCAAGGCACCAAGGCCAGAACTGCCAGTCAAAGGGAAGACTGGCCAATCACAGCGCGTCCTCGCCGGACATGCTTGCAGAGACTCTTGGGTAATAAAGACGTTGGCTCACTTGGCTGCCATGTTATTTGTGTCCAAAGTAGCCGCTAATGCCCCAAACTAAATAGTGCTGCTTTAATCCATGTAACCTTCTATTCAGTTTTGGGGTATAATAGTAGCTTAAGCCTTAGTGGGATGTTTGTATGTGTTATATACACGGTATAAGTGGAGAAACATAAATGCCTCTGCTTCCATACAGGTGGATTGCATGATACTATTAAGCAATTAACATCTATCATCCTCTGTGGATGTCTGAACATTTTCAGCAGGCCCAATTGACCTTGATTTTGAATCAAGATGGCAAGAGGAAAATACCAAAATGACTATGAAACGGTGTTCATTGAGGCACGGATGGGCCACTTCACTGTCAAGTGTTTCAGTACTAAAAGTGACTAAAGTGTCATCTGCATTTAAATCTATGGGAATGACCAGTAAATAGAAATTGTAGTCGAAAGCGCTCATTCAGTGACCATGCATATATATATATATATATATATATATATATGTATATGTATATGTATATGTATATGTATATGTATATGTATATGTATATATATATATATATATATATATATATATATATATATATATATATATATATATATATATATATATATATATATATATATATATGTGTATGGAAAAACATAAGAGAGCAACTCTTCCTCAGGTGGAGAATGTTACTGCAGACTGTCAGCAAGAGCAGTCTGTCGACAACTACCCATCATTATAAAGAAAAAATACACATTTCAGTGTTGCAAAAACCATAGGCACTGGTCTACACAGAGATGTGGAAAAGCATTATATGGTCAGATGAGTCATCCTTCACCATATTCTCCACATGTGGGCAAGTGCATGTGTGACGTACGTACACCAAGAGAAAGGTACATGCCTGAATCAATGCTCGACTCCTACAGTGAGGGGGTTCAGTTCAGCTCTGTTATGATGTGAGGAGCGTTTTCCTGGCATGAACCACTTGACCCCTAAAAGAGCGTGGTTCTCAAAAATGTCAAGGACCCCAAAACTGATGCGTACTAGACCGCAGTCCCCTGTTTGAAAAGTGCCAGAGACTAAGAGATGATTTTTGTTGTTAGATGAGATTAAAGTCATCGTATGTAACTTTGCTTTGTTTAAATAGAAAAACAATATACATTTTTACCCATTATTTCCCTCTATACCAGCAGTCATCACCACTGGAGTAGCGTCAGTGGTGGTGTTTACCTGCAGGAACACATTGCCCTCTTGCTGTATTTTGGTGTTTTCACTGTTTGTTTTGGTAGCCCAAAAACATCCCCGTCTACCAAAACAAACAGTACCACACACTACTCCATTGGCTTATAACTGCTGGTATAGAGGGAAATGATTGGTTGGAGAAAAAAAGTGTAGTTTTGTATGTGAAGTAATACACTGGGCAAAGTTAATGTATTTTAGTACAGAATAGAATTCTAAGTGTAGGAGGGCGATAACAGTGGAAAGACTGAAACCTACTTGTATCATCATCTGAATAGTCACACTTCTACATCATTGAACTTACTTCTAGCCGGTGGTTTAATATTGTGATGAAACCTTTCCTCATTGTGATGAAGTGGACCCCTGGTATCCTCTCAAGGACCCCACTTTGAGAACTGCTGCCTTAGAACAGTGGTTCTCAACCTTTTCAGGCCGCGACCCCCCAAAATAATAAAGAGGCATTACATTTAGTTTGACTCTATTCCACAGATGAATATTGTGAAAATAGCCGATCTTGCGAAGCGTTGTGTGCTATCAGCTATTTTCACAGCGTTTGCCTCTTTCTCATATTATTTGACAATTTGGCCAATGTTTGACCAGTTTTTATTGTATACGGTAGTTTGTTGATACTTTTGATGCAGTAATGGTCTTTTTCATTTCATTAATTTTTTTTATATAAAAAATGTCTTAAAATTCCTTACTGCTGAGTGATCATGTTTATCCTAAATGATGAATCACTTCCATCCTGATGGGGAGTGGTCTCTTCCAGGATGACAATCCCCCCCCCCATCCACAGCTCTCAGGGGTTCGCTGAGTGGTTTCAGTATGAAAATGATGTGAATGGAATAATTCTATGGCCTACAACACAGTGTATGGCCTACACAGTCTCACCCGATTTCAACCCAATTCGATTGGGTGGATCTCAATTGAATTGAGATCCATTAGACTGCACTCTCCACCACCACCATCATCAAAACACCTAATGAGGGAATATCCTATGTTGGAATGGTGTTCCATCATCCCTCCATTAGATTTCAAGAGACTCGTACGATTTATGCTAAGGCATATTGAGACTGTCCTGGTGCCTTGTGGCTTATTGGGAAACTTGGCAATGAATTAAAACATCTGGTCAGCTGTTAGTAAACAAGGTCTCCCCATCCAGCAAAGGAATAATAAAATAACAGAGGTCATTATCTCTGCTAATAGTTGACCAAGGATATGGCTCTGAAAAGCACATTGAGCCACAAAGACAAAAGTTGAATGAAACGTGTTGTGGTTGTTAGAATTTAAAACATTTTGGGACAATTTCTGAAAGTATGAAATAAGACTTGACGTGATTAAAACCAGGAAAATACAACAACTTTGCCATATTTGTGATATTAGGATATCCAAAATCGCAGACGATAACTAGTCTCATATCTAGGGATGTGACGATAATCATCATTATCGTTTATCGTGATAAAAAACACTCAATAATCGTATCGTGGAGATTTAAATTTATCGTGAAATTGTCCTCCATCATACACTAGGAATGGGCTTTTGTTGAGCTGCAAATTCAGTACCACTTAGACCCTCTATACCCTGTAAAGAATGCATTTGGTACGCTCTTATTTCACTCTACACAAATCTATTGGCCAAAAATAGCAGATCTACAAGCTCATAACGCGTGACTTTGAGCTTGTAGATCGGCTATTTTTGGTGTACGTTCCCCCCCCAGAATAGGGATGCTGGGGGTTCAAGTGGTCAACAAAAGTGGCATTTTAAGTTTTAAGCATATTTTGATTATCGCTATAATATCGTTAATCGCAATTATTTTTGCCACAATAATCGTGAACAGTAATTTTCATTATCGTCCCATCCGTACTATGTAGTTTGTAATAGAAGTCTGCTTTTCCTGTGTGTGTGTGTGTGTGTCCCAGGTGTGTTGTGGTCGGAGCCGTCATCATTGCGTCGGAGTGGAGCTGTCGTGACAGCCCTGAGGGAGGGCAGGAGGATGAGCATGATAGCAGCGGGAACGCCGGAGAAACGGCGGACCGGGGACTGGACGGGGACCCGGAGGGAGTGTGGAGCCCGGACATCGAGCAGAGCTTTCAGGAAGCTCTGGCCATCTATCCGCCCTGCGGCCGAAGGAAGATCATCCTGTCGGATGAGGGCAAGATGTATGGTGAGGACGGCACATTGATTTATATGCAGACCTTATCTCTCCGTCTCCCTACCAGCTCCCCTACTTGGGTCAAAGTCCAAAAGCATAAGTCTGCCTCTCCGTTGTAAATCAATGCTTGGTTTCTTGCTTTGTTCCAGATATTAAGGGGGACATAACGTAGATAGATATACCTTTTTATTGATCCCGTGGGGGAAATTCGGTTGTCTTGGACTGCAGTAACGAAACACAGGACAGATACAGAAAAAGGAGATGCAGCTAAAAATAATCATAATCATCTTAATAAGCATAATAAAAAATTATTAAACTGGTAGTAACGCACAGGGATTGCAAATAAATTACCAGAGAAACCAAAGGCGGTTTAGGTCTACTACAGCACACTTGCTTGGCCCATCTGCACGCCGCCCAAGGATTTGTGTGTTGTTTGAGCTATTAATAGGTAAAAAGATAAATGTAGTCCAAGTGCATTAACAGTATATTACAGTTTTAACAGGTATAAATATAGCCATAGTGTACATAAACAATCTAGTCCCAGGAGTGTGGGTAATAATTAACAGTCAAATCATTGTGGATAATGAGAAATATTCTATTCTGGGCCCAGTAAAAATGTTGTTATTCATAGTGTATAGAAATAATATTTACAATTAAATCCATATGACAGGGAAGATTTACCGTTCTGTCTGTTTGGGCTTGTCTTGGAGCTCCTAGAATATATCCATGCATTTTGCGGGCATGCTAGCCTGGCACGCCCATACAGTCTATGACTGCCATTACTATCAACCTGAAGAATATTTCCTGAAGTCAAGATTGGCATTTTCTGTAGTATACAATACACGGCTAACAAGGACAATGTCACAGCCATTGCCACAGCCACAGGGTAGCAGCTAAAAACCAGGAAAGAAGGGTTGTAGATTTCACTAACTAAAGGCCAGACCGCACCAATGCAACTTGTCGCAACTCCTTGCAACAAAACAGTTTTAAGGCCAGTCCACACCAATGCAACTGCTTGCAACTGCCATCAGGGATAATGGTTGCAAGGAGTTGCATTGGTGTGGACTGGCCTTTACTTGGACGGTGTTTCCGGTATACACAGAACACTGCTCAATGTTATTGCTTCTCATGAAACATTAGCCATACAACAAATATAAAGCGTTGATCGTTAACCTTTTAACCCATTAAGACAAATGTCTTCTAAATCCTAATGGTTTTCTGAAAAACGTATGTTGCTATGTCAGTGGTTCTCGAACCACTGTCAAGCACCCCCAAAATTATATGTATTTGGCCGCCGACCCCCATCTCAAAATCTTTTGTCCAGGAGAACCCCCTGAAGCAAAGATATGAGTTAAAAATGTTCGAAACATAATTGTCATGTTTTAAAAAAAATAGCATATCTACAAGCTCATAGCGCGGCACAAAGTGGTGCGTTATGAGCTTGTATATTTGCCATTTTTGAATAGCCAAAGAAATATAAAATTACACTTTGTTTCCCGGTTTTAATGGGTTAAATGAAGGAATAGCCGGGAAGAACAAAAATTCACCTTCAGTTGACTGTCCATCTCTCTCGAACCCCTTTTTCCACCGATTTGGAACCGGTTCGGATCTTGTTTTCCAGCCTAAATTGGAACCAGTTTGTAGTGTTTCCACTGAAAAGTAATGGAACTGGGAACCAAAATTTTATTTTTTGCCCTGAACTGGGAACCACAGTGGGCGTGTCGGGTTGTTGCAAATCTTTGAATATATATATTTTTATGCAAACATTTTTTACTCAAATCTTTGATTCTGGGGGGTCCCTGGAACGATATTTTCAGATGGGGGTCGGGAGCCAAATTCATATCATCAAGTTTGAGAACCACTGATATAGTAACATACGTTTTGGATTTAGAAGACATTTTGTAGAATCGCAACCTACAGGCCTTAATGGGTTAAGCTGTTGGAAACGCAGGCCGGTTCGCTATAGGAAGCACCAAGTTTCCAAGAATCCTGAACCAAACGTTATTTTGGTGGAAAAGGGGTCTTCGGTTCCCTTTTGTGTGCCCTAACAGAACTGCTAGCAAGTATTTTAGACCAGGGGCCATTATCTTTGAGGTCATGGAGGGCACTCGGCACTGGGAAAGGTCAAAGGTTAAGGCTAGCAGACATGTTAGGGCAGACACGTAAACATCATGTGGCTGCATAAGTCAAAAGGAGCCGCCCCGGGTGAATGGTTCGGGGCCGCCCTCCCTAAGGTAACCGGTTGATTAACCACATGAATTCCTAACTTCGCTATTCCGGACGGCGAACATTCTGTGAAAATAGCTGAGCGACAAGCTCACAGCGCGTCGCGCTGTGAGCTTGTCGCTCGGCTATTTTGGAGGGCTAGTTTTGACACTATGCTAGCCCTGGGGGACCCCTGTCAAAGTAAGTACATAGGGTTTAAGTGGTCCAATAGCCAGTTCAGATTGGTGGATTAGAAGTCCTAATAACACCGGTGTAGCACCAGAGCCTTGCTCCGTCCGGTTCAGACCCAGACGTAATGCGTGTCGAGGTTTTCTTTTGGGGGGTGGGGTGGGGGAGGTGGGGGTCGGTCCACGATGTTAACTGTCAGTAGAGCTTGGGTTTATTTTCACCATATTCTCCTACTGTAATGCAGGCCTTGGCTGGTGGCCAACATTCCTAGCATATTTCCCTTGGCTGAGGGATGGCATTCCTGCGTGCAGCAGCCTGTACCGCATAGTGTGTGTGTGTGTGTGTGTGTGTGTGTGTGTGTGTGTGTGTGTGTGTGTGTGTGTGTGTGTGTGTGTATGTGTGTGCGTCTGAGTGACGGGGATATGTGATCCCATGCGACAGAAAGGGAAGGTTTGTTTCAGCGTTCCGGCATTTTCTCCTTTTGTGGAAGTGCGGGCTCACACTGTTGGACCACCTCCCCCACCCTTTCCGTGTCCATAAATGAGCGAAGGCAAACTTAGACGGAGACACGGACACACTCGGCCTTGGACGGACGTACTCCTTTTAAATTTCAAATAAAACAAAGACCCACACTCTCTCACCAGCACGTTAGCAGCATACAACCTGCCTCCTTCCCTGTGCCGCTTTTTCCACATGAACTGTAGCGCCCCTATTCTGGGGTGACCATTTGGCCAAAATGGCAGACCTTCAAGCTCATAAAGCCATGCGTTGTTAGCCTGGAAACCAGACGAATCTGCCAGTGCAACAAAAAAAATTGCTCTCGGTAGATTTGTTTTGGCCCCGCCTGGTTGAGTTTGGATTTCCCTGCCCCCGAAGTTGTGGGGCACCAATCGGGGCCCAGTATGCAAACAGGTTTATCACCAGAGGCATTTTTTTGTATTCACTCCTTGGAAATGCAAGTATTTTCTCTATGGAGAATAATATTGGGTCATCTTAGAATCGTCTCATATTAGAATTGTGGTCCAAAAATAAACAAACTGTCTCTGCGATATTGTCATTTGATGCTTCATATCCATATAAGTCAATTTTTTGGAACACAGTTCTTATTTGACGCGATATTAAGCACGTCTATGGTAATTCAGAATGGGGGGGGGGAAACACGACCCAGGTAGGATGCGTAAATTACGTCAGACTTTGGTGCTCTATAGAGCGGTCAACTAAGTATATTGCGTTTAAATGGCTCATATGGTCTCAGCACTTCCTCATGATGTCACCTGGGGATCACAGTTTGTGTGTGTGTGTGTGTGTGTGTGTTTGTGTGCGAGAGTGATCAGCAGACACATCACCAGCTTCTCTCCTCACACACTGACCCAGATAACATAGTGACTGTTTTAACAAAACCATCTTGGTGGTTTTCCTAAAAGACTTTCTCTGTGTCTCTTGGTCATTTCAAGTCTGGTGAACTCATTTAACATTTCTCTTGGGTCCCACAAGGGTCAGGGATTTGCACATAATACATAAAAACATATTTGGTAATGTTTTTTTTATTAACGGTGTAGCCTAAGGCTGAAATACAGTTATGATGTATTTTACCACTTTAACCATTATTTTATGCTTTGGCTATTCAAAAATAGCAGATATACATTTAAAATTTGTAACTCAAATCTTTGCTTTTTTTGGCGGCCCCTGGAACAAAATATTTTGAGATGGGGGGGTACGCGGCCAAATTCATATCATGTTGGGTGGTCCTTGACATGAAAACGTTTGAGAACTACTGATATTATAGCAACATACGTTTTTTTTTCACCAAAAAAAACAGACTTTTGTAGAATCCCCAGAAGCAAAGATTTGAGTTAAAAATGTTTGCTTTAAAAAACATATATATTCAAAGATTTGTAACATTTTCACGATAAAAAAAATCTGATCTACAAGCTTGTAGCGCCGCCATGAGCTTGTATATCTGCTATTTTTGAATAGCCAAAGAAATCCCAAGTAACACAGATGCGTGACCCACATACCCAACCTGAAAAAGCATGTAAATCCATGTAAACGGAATGAACGTTTACCAGAAACCTTTAGTTTAGCCTTTTTGATAATAATAATTGCTTCATCTGTCAGCTTGACCCGACCCAGACTACTGGCTGCTTGTAGGTTAGTCTACATATATTACTATTAAGGAAGATAGATGAACATAACATGTCAGCGTGCTCTGCTATCACTCTAGTACGCAGTCTGTTGAGCATAAGGTCTGCTGCTGAGAACAGCACACTGACGTCACCACAGACTTCCCCAGCACACACACACAGATAGCGTCTGGTACTGTAGGTCACAGGTAGCCCGTCTGGGAAAACGGAGGCCATTAACCACTTAACACCTTTACCGCCGGGCCCGTAGTTCTACGGGCCGTTAAATCCAACGGTTAAGCGCCGAGCCCGTAGTCCTACGGGCTGCGGTCTTTTCGCGCATGCGCGGTCCGGGTGCACTTTCGGAATTTTTTTGATCCACTTCCGTTTCCGGTTTGATGACAGGAAATAGAATTATTTGGGATCCGGTTTCGACGATCACGCCCGCTCCCATTCTACAGACGAAACTGAAACTCAATTCTCTTCCTGTAGTTTTTTCTCCTCGCATTTCACTGTTTAACGTAATCCGCTCTAACTACAGTCATGGAAGTCCGTTTGACATGCGGTCTTCACTGGGAGATACAGGGAGATCTCGCGGATGTAAACAGACCGTTCACGGCTCAATCTTAAGGATTTTAACAAGATCTATGGCGACATGAAAAAAACAAAAAAACAACAAAAACACCTTGGCACTGGTGAGTACATTATGAGATTAACCTCTGGCGGTGGATGTGTTAATAACCCCATATGGTTGACCAGTGTCCCTCAGGGCTCTCTATACTAGGGTATTTTCTGTTTTCTGTTATTGTGGGGGGCGTCTTTTGCTGAAAATAGCATTGTGAAAATGTGTGCAAATCTTTGAATATATGTATATTTTTCAAACAAACATCTTTTGATTCTACAAATGTCTAGGAAAAAAAAAACATATGTTGCTATAATATCAGTGGTGCTCAAACCTTCTCATGTCAAGGACCCCCAAAATTGTATTTGGCCGCTGACCCCCCCCCCCATCTCAAAATATGTTGTTCTTCCAGGGACCCCCCAGAAGCAAAGATTTGAGTTTAAAAAAAATATATATATATATGTATTCAAAGAGTTTGCACACATCTTCACGTTTTTTGAAAAATAGCAGATCTACAAGCTCATAGCCGCGCTATGAGCTTGTATATTTGCTATTTTTGAATAGCCAAATTCTCTGTACAGTACAGTAGCTCTCTCCACGTTGTTTACTTTACCCTGTGCATAATAGATCTCTTGGATGCTATTTGAAGTGATTCAGCATGTTGCTCGTGCTGCCGTTGTATTTCAGCATCGTTTTCTCAAACTATGAAATGGTTCCAAACCACGCTGTGCTTTGTGAGTTTCATTTTCATTAGCTGTCTCTCGCTCTCTCTCTCTCTCTCTCTCTGATCTAGACCTCCCAGCAATTGTTAATTTTACCACCACATTTTGGTGTGGTTTTAGACTTTTAGTCAGTCCTTTGAATAGAATTCCATTTAGTTTTAGTCACATTTTAGTCATCTTTGCTTCTGGGGGTCCCTGGAACAAAATATTTTCAGATGGGGGTCGGCGGCCAAATTCATGTAATTTTGGAGGTCCTTGACATGAAAAAGTTTGAGAACCACACTGATATATAGTGACATGAGTTTTTCAGAAACTAAAAAGGATTTAGAAGACATTTTGTTGAATCGGAACCTCAGGCCTTAATGGGTTAAGAGGGAATCGTTCATTCTCATTCTCAATGCTGTTGTCGTGTTAGCTGTGGTTGAAACATAGTTGCTAGTACTAAACGGGTAACACACCTGGACCATTGATTTGCTGCCAGGTTCTTTCCTGTGTTCATTTGCGCTGTGACACATGTGTGTACTGTTAAAAGGATCCCTGGCATATACGCCTTGTATGCCTTAATACATTATAATTGCCCTCTATAACTAAAATGTATTTTTTAAAACACCTTAAATATTTTATTTATTTTAGAAATAGTTACATCTTTTACTCAAGGGGGACAAGTTGACGCCCGTCGCAAGTTGATGATGTCATTTGTCCATGTGTGGTCCAGCCCTGTGGAATGTATGGAATGCATGTGCTAATAAACAATATTTAAAATATTGTTTTGATGCTCATATTAACCTTAGGAAGTATTATGTTGTTTTTTAGTCAACACATGCATTCCATACATTCCACAGGGCTGGACCACACATGGACAAATGACAAATTACATCATCAACTTGCGACAGGCGTTCCCCTTGAGTAAAAGATGAACTATTTCTAAAATATTGTGGGAGATTTTTAATTTTAGTTATTGAGGGCAATTAAAATGTATTAAGGCATACAAGGTGTATTAGCCAGGGATCCTTTTTGTATAGTTCATGGGTGTGTGTGAGTTAATTTTGAGTTCTTCGCTTTAATCGGTGACATACAATTCTGTCGCCAATTCGGAACAAGCGTAGTGTGGGGGTTTATAAATGCATCTTGTGTGTGGCTGGTGGTGTAGTGGTTGTAAGTAGAATATCAGTTTGTATAATGTTTGCAGCTTTGCACAATTCTTTGCGGTTTTTATTTATTTATGGTACTAGGTTGGTAGATCATTGTGGGATGGTGGTGCCTTAATGTGTTCAGTTGTTGTGGGAGGGTGCCTTGTGTTCAGTTTTGGGAAACGGAGTGGACTGCTGGGCCTGTGAGCGTGAGTCAGCCCCCCCGTAGATGCTGGGGAATTCTGATCTGGATGTGACTAAGCCTGTCGTGACCCAACTCCCAGCAGCATTGTCCCACTTCCCATAAATGATGAGAATCAGTGATGATGATGTGTTTTGAGGAGTGCATTTGTTCGAGTGGAAGAGGGAAAGAGAGAGAGAGAGAAATAAAGATTTTTTTTTCTTCGTTATCTGCCAATTTATTTATGCCAATTCCAATCCTCCAATACACATGGGTGTGCCAGGATTTGGGGGCTTTTCTTTACCTAGCTTTAGCTGCTGTCGACCCTATAGCATCTGTATTTGAGTGACCAGCCCACATGTTGAGGTGGACACAGGCAGCTCATCAGGTGAGGGAGAGAGAGGGGCAGGCAGAGAAAGAAAGAGCTGACCAGGCACTCTAGAGTCTAGACTGGCCATGTATGGGGATATGTGTTAACCATATAATGTCCAGTCCTCTCTTCCCAATCCTACCGTTTATCTGCCTAGTTTCTACCTCTCTCTTAACCACTTTAAACCTGTCCCTGTCATTTTAGACAGTTTTCTATAATGAATCTACAAGCTGACAATGCATCATAATGGCAATCTGGGCTGAGTGAGATTTGGTGGCAAATGTGTTTCTTAATAATTTTTTGTACTTTGAGTAAAGAATTGATTTTTATTTTCATCCGTTTTCCCAAATATAAAGAATTAAATCAAGCAATTTTGAGGCAGAAACAGGTGGCAGGTGGACGTTTTTATTTTCAAAGGTTATATTTGTCCTATTGATATTTCAACAGGTAAAATGCAATGTGGCCGTAAGTTATGAACTGTACAGTAACCATGGGTGTCGAAAGCAAAAACAATGTGGGTGGGACAAGGTTGGCGGGAGGTCAGGGGGTCTTCCACCAGAAACATTTTTAGCAGAGTAGATGCAATTTCCTGTATTCTGGTGAATTTTAACAGGGAGTTTTATACTTCAGGCTTTACTAACATGGAAAAATGATGGGTAGCCTACATTTAGTCATTTCAACCATTAAAAAGCTAAAAGTACAGAAATGTATTTGATGACTGAAGCAACAAAGAGCCATATTTAATAATCACCACTTAATATTTAAACATGAATATCTCTTTATGATTGCTTGCAATGATTAGGATATATCACTTAGATATCACATGGAATGTATGTGTATATACTATATGTGGGAATGAATGTTTATTGAGTCATAATCTACATAAAGTGAGTATAGTGATAGTACCAGTGTAAAAGCCTAGAGATAGCGTTGACTCTCCTGTCTAGGTTGGTCATATGGTGCACCTGAGTGATGTTTCCTATTCAATTCATAGATTTCCACAAAAGGCTGATAAGACAGTCTGCATCACAAATTATTCTAAATGGTCAAATCCATTTAATCACTCCTCTCAGTAATGGAACTCTCTCCAGTCTGCACTGTCACTGCATTCCACTTCTGACTCACTGTGTCAAAAACAAACTGTTTTGGGCCAACCAGGGTTTTACTTAACCCATTAAAACCGGGAAAGCATCTGTGTCATTTTAGATTTGAGCTATATAGCACATTGGTTCTCAAAGTGTGGTCCGGGGACCCGCATGGGTCTTTGGGGGGGGGGGGGGGGGGGGGGTCCAGTGGGGTCCCAAGCAAAAGTAATCGATGTACTATAGCATCAAAATAATTTTAACCACTTAAACCATTGTTTTACACTTTGGCTATTCAAAAATAGCAGATATACAAGCTCATAGCTCATAAAATGAGGATCCCCAGGATTTAGGGCAATATGGGACTCTTTGTCTTTGACAAAAATCTGACCCCTTATCACACTGATAAGAGCCAGTCTGCTCGTACAGGCTGGGAGCGCTCCTCATGACATGACCACAGCACCAGAGCCTGCCTGCTGCTCGCTCAGCTGCCGGCACTAAATGAATGAACTGAAACCAGACAACAACAAAACGACAGGTTTGGGGATCTGTTGGGAATTGATTTCATGAACCCGGCACCTGTGCGTGCAGGCTCTCAATGTTTGTACACAAATAATTGGTCTGAAGGGGAGCACAACTTCACAAATAAATCGTCAGTCAAAAAGCACACCAAGAATCTACTCTATAATGACACGGTATTGCGTTAATACTTTTCAAAGGAGCAAGCAATAATTAATGTATTGTCTAGTTTCGCATATTCTTTTCCGTAGATGGACGATTCAGGACAAATTACGATCTATGAATTAACAGTCATTGGTCAACAACACCTGTCCCTCTAGAGAAGTGTGCAAATGATTTCTCTATTGTGTGTTGTGTATCGATGTATGAGTATTTGCTGTAGGCCTACTTTAAAGATTGCAGAGGATGCTTTAGCTAATTGAAAACGTTTCCATGCGCACAATACTGTCTCTGCAGCAGCAAGTCGTCAGACATTTAAGAAGCAAAACTTGACAGCACAGAGGAAATTCCAGGGGACACACAGGCATTTTGGATGTGTAGAAGAACATGGAACATTCATTAATATAATGGGGATATCATACTGTAAATGATCAATGGAACTACGCTGCTGTGTCCCCCCACAGGGACCGAGACGCACCCATCATTTCTGCTTTTTAGTCAGCTATGCAAAGGAAATATTCGCACATCCACTGTGTTCAGATGCAGGTGCGTTGGACAGTGACAACTGAAGCAATCATGAAAAAAGTATTTCATGAACAAAAATCTCACATACTGCACTTGCTCAGCAGCAGCTGTTTGTATTCAAATTGACAGACGTTTCGGCCCCTCTGGACCTTCATCAAGAGTGTCTTGAGCTGATGCTGCTGAGCAAGAGCAGTGTGCGGCATTTTTGTTCATGAAATACTTTTTTCATGATTGCTTCAGCTGCTTTTTAGTTCAGCGTCAGGGTAGGGCTACTTCAGAAACAATAATTTCTCAAATACCGGCAGAAGTGGATGATGTCTCAAGTGGTGTATGAGGTGACGCAGTTTTCCGTTTGAGATGAATTGACAGCGTGAGAAATGGAATGTGTGGCGTGAAAACCGCCATTTCTGTGAATCTCACGCTGATTGAGTTAGAGTTGTCAGCTCCGATGACAATGTTTTGTGAGCTTGTAGATCGGCAATTTTTTGCTGTTTTTAAAATAGTACTCACTGTGGCAACAGGTGATGCATGATTAGAACCCCCTCCCCCCCTCTCTCTCTCACACACTAAATAGACGGTGGGTAACGAGGTCTGCCCATGATGTCATATGAAAACCGAGTCTCACCCAGCAAGACTTTTCAGGAATTAACAACTTCTTGTTTGTCATCCAACTCTCAAACTGTTTTGAAAGTGCCTTAATTGATTGTGTCGTTATGGGATCAGTACAATTACTCAACACAGAAAACAAATATTAAACATAAAAATTTGGTGGGGTTGCAGCCAACGGTTATTCTATTAGTCAATTAATCTGCCTATTATTTGACAAATGTGTGATTAATTTATAGACCATAAGTCGAGATGATCCAATTAATAATTTCGCCACCTGAATGCAAGTAAGCACATTTCAAACAATACAGTGGTTAAGTGTGCATTAAGAGGCATATAGTCTTTCACATGTATTCTTTATCTGGTGCACCTTCCACTGACCTGTTCAACCGGCTCGCCTCTCTGTCAGGGCTTCTTATGCAATCACCACCAGTCTCTTATGCTGCTCTGTATTCTCATATAAAAGGGCTTCTGTTATCACATTTCTCTTACAAAATAACAACTCTTCTACTTCCTGCAGATTACAAACACACACACACACACACACACACACACACACACACACACACACACACACACACACACACACACACACACACACACACACACCACACACACACACGTTTGTAGTACTACAGTATACTTGTGAAGACAATGGACATCCATCATTTTAGGACAGGGATTTTATTAATGCCATTTGTGCCACTTGTAACCCTAAACCCGAAAATAGCCAATCTACAAGGACACAGTACATCGCTCTGCGTCTTGTTGTGAACTTGCACATCGTCTATTTTTGGTGCACGCCACTGCCGCGCTACTAGGCATAAATCAGGCATAACTCCAAATCTAACCCCTAAACCTAACTCTAAAAGTCTAAAACTAACTCTAAAAATCGTTTTAACCATAAAACTAATTTCTCTTGTGAGGACCAGGAAAAACATTTCTCACAATGTCCATTTCTCAAATTCTCACAAGAATATGAATACAAGTACACACACAGACACACACACACACACACCGAGACAGACAGACAGACACACATGCACACAAAGGGAGCTTGCAGCCAAGTTGCTGAGATGGCAAAAAGCACAATGTCCCACCTCTGCTTGTGTTCAACTAGCCCCTCCTTGTGGTCGTTTTCTGGAAGTGCACCCTCCTGACAGTCCTCTCTGTTCTGTCCTAGGTCGCAATGAGCTGATAGCTCGCTACATCAAGCTACGTACGGGGAAGACACGCACACGCAAACAGGTATGGACTAAACAAGCATTTATTTAGTTCAAGATTTTTTTTTGCACACCGTGCTCTTATAAACTGCATAAACATGGCTCTTATAAATGTGGGGGTTTCTCTATAATAAGTGGAGCTGTGCTTGTGTAAATATATATTAGGGCTGCAACTGTCGTCTTATTATCTTAAATTCAAAATCATCTATATCAACGAATCGACTAATTTATTCTAATTGATTTTTATACTCAAACCAAAAGTCTGATCAACCACTTACGCCCTATTTTAATCTTCCATTGTACAACGGTGTCTCACATAAAAAGCTAAAATAGCCATTCTACAATCTCGCAGCACGTCACGATGTGACACATAGTGAACATGTTGCTCTATTATCTTCTGCATTTCCGAAAATGTATTATTTTGATATAATCAATAATTTCTGGGGCAATTGATTACATTGATTAGTTATATCAACACGCCTATTTCAAGATATCATATTGTCTCTGTTGGGTGGAAAAAAAGTGTCATGTCAAAAAATAGCAAAAGAAGCAGACCAACAAGCACCACGTTTTGAGCTTGTGGATCTGCTACTTTTGATACCTTTTGTGTGACGTTGTCAAGTAGGTCATTAATTTACGTAAAAGTTAAAGTATGGATATGGGTGGTTTCTGCCCGACAGCAACGATATAAATTCAGCTGTGGAAGTAGATCTTTTTTCATTGTGAATGTATACAGCATAATATATTATCTGTTGTTCTGTGGGTAACCGTGTTCCCCACCTCCAGGTGTCTAGTCACATTCAGGTTTTGGCGCGCAAGAGGGTGAGGGAATACCAGGCGGGCATCAAGGTGGGTGCACAACCAAATGACACTCTCTCTCTTCCCCCGTGGTCACATCCTTCTCTTTCCCTCTCCTCTCCCTGTCTTTTCCTGCACTCTTCCCTTTCCTGCTGTCTATCTTCAGGTCTCTAGTCACCTGCAGGTCTTGGCCAGGAGAAAGTCTCGTGAGATTCAGTCTAAGCTCAAGGTACACATGCTCACTGACGCTGCCCTGCTTGCTGCTATTACGCTCTGCTCTTTTTTTGAATTTTTATTTTGGTTATTTTTGCCCAAATTAGGGCTGGACTATATGGACAAATTCAAATATCACAGTATTTGTCGACAAATAACTTGTGATCAATATTGTAACGATAATAGCGTATTGTGGTGTTATTATTTGTTATTTATCAAATATTTACGATCTACGCATTTGAGCTTGTAGATCGGCTATTTTTGAAAAATTCTGAAAAAATTAAATGGGGCATAAGTGACCAGTAAAACACAACACTCCTGCCATAGCACGTTATTTCAATATCCCAAATCCCAGATGATATCTAGTCTCATTATCGATATAATATTGATAGACTGTATTGCCCAGCCCTAGCCTCCGTAGATGTGTTTTGTTGGGGCTTGGAGTCACGTGTGAAACTGTAAATTGCCAGTAATTAGAAGAAAGAGTTCTGCTTGCTAAACCACACAGGTGGTAGCGAGATGGAAAGAGTTCTGCTAAGCCAGTGGTTCTCAAACTTTTTATTTTATTTCAACGACCCCCAGTAACTCAGAGTGTATTGATGATATTTATTTACACTCACGTTTGTAGGCCTGTCACAATTATTACATAATCGCCTAATCGCAATAATTTTTTTATGTTGAAAAATGTTCATATATTTTCAATCATTTTAAAAAATAGATCTACAAGCTCAAAACGTGGCTAGTTGCACTATTCATGTTAAAAAAAATGATATAAGTTATTTGTCTTATCTGCCCTGCGCACCTTTTGTTCACGAAGTCTAAAAGCCAAACGGAAATGTAATTCTTATTCATAATGTTCTAATGATCGGCGACATAAACCCAATTAAATTGTTAGTTGCAATTATTTGAGCGACAATTAATCGACAAAGTAAAATGTCATAATCGTGACAGCCCTACACGTTTGTACACTCACTGAGATGCGAGTCCATTTGTTTCCTAATCCCAACTTATCGATCATTTAGCTGGGGCCCCAATGGAAGCCCCTCGAGGACCACTTTGAGAACCACTGGGTTAAACAACACCTGGTAGGTTGGGAGCGAGGTGGAAGCAAGGCGGGGCTCGTTCAGGCTTGACATGGCTTCCATTAAACTAACCAGACTCAAAGGCCTTTTCGTGTTTGAGTTCTTTGAAGGGTCCCTGGCTGCTCCCCGGGTCGCTTTCGTTGCCTCCATGCTTGCAGCAGTGCTTGGCGCTTGTGTGTTTGTGTGTTGTTGTTGTTGTTGGCTGACATAACTGCTGGAGTGGATTTTTTTCTTTATAATTTATTTTGCCGTCCTTGCATGTTTGCTACGTTAATATGTCACTAGATTTCAGCAGGGTGGTAGCATTCAGATCGCATGGGGGTTCAGTAGCAAGCTGGTTGTAAACTAATCTAGAATACTGTAAGAATGGCTGTGAGCATGCGTAGGAATGCATGCATTTATTTACACACACGCACGCACACGCACGTGAAAGATTGATTTTGCAGTGTCCCTCATACACCGCCACACACAGAAAGCCTATCTCTGTCTGTCTTTACAAACATTCCTGTTCTTTTTGTTCTGGCTCTAGGACATGTCCCCCCTACCCCCCCTCTCCCCCCTACCCCCCTACCCCCCTATCTTCTCTGTCTCAGGAACTTCTAGGTTTCTTCTGGCATTGTGATCCACGTTCTCTCTAAGATGATTTCATGCCAATAAGTGTTTTCTTTTTCCTTTTCTTTTTTTTCTTCTCCTACTTGAATAACCTAATGGATACATATCGTTGCTGTCGGAAAGAAACCTCTTATCTCCATATCTCTAACACATTGTGTTTTTTTTTCGTAGGGATCTGCAAGGCTGAGCTTGTAGATCTTCTACTTTTGCCATTTTTTAATTTGAATCCTGAAAGGTAACAGTTTTGGACATATGAGGTTTCCCCCCGACAGAGACGATATTTGAAGAAGTTTGCTGGTACAAGCTTCCATATTTCAGTTTTAGTACATAACCTGCTGTATCACCTTCTTAGTGTTTTGGGAAGACAGATATTACTCCCTGTTACAGATTAAATGGGGAATAATCCACAATGACCGTATCGGTTGAATCAATGTGTTAATCACATGAACACTATTGTCCCTAATCTTGGGCAAACATTTTCACGAAAATGGTAGATCTACAGGGCTGTACAGAGCCTGTAGATCTGCTATTTTAGGTGGAGATATTTGGTGTAGAGGGAAAACGGACATAGGTCTACCATAGGCGTCCCTCTTTTTGCTCATATAGTTCCCGTTCTCTGCCCGCGCCTACTCGGGGCCCCAACAGTCCCGCAATACACCACTGCTGCTTTGCCAATGTATATAATACATTGTCTGAATTACATCATATTCAGTCCACATATAAATACAATACATATTTTAAACATAGTCGTCTTTGTCATCACAGTAATGTATAGCAGTCCCTGCATTCAGGCATGTACAGAGACAAATTAACTATGCTTAGCTTTTAAGACTGATGAATTTCCTCCTAACACTATGGACCAGAGCTATGTGCACAATATATTCCAATGTATATAATTGTATTCTGCTTAAAACGCAATAAAGCCAATGGCTTGTTGTGGTCCTTTCACAGATACTGTATGACTGTGCAATGTCTTTAGTTACATGTAGTTACTTTATCAGCTGAAACTCTATAATTCAGCATGAAAATGTGTCTCTCTTCAACAAACTGAGACAGCAACGTTAAGTTTTTTTGTTAAGTGTGTGTGTGTGTGTGTGTGTGTGTGTGAAATGTGAAATGTGTGTCGGGCCGCGAATGGGCGTGGGGGACGAGAATGGGAACTGTATGAGCAAAAAGAGGGACGCCTACCATAGACCCTCTGGGTATTTAGGGTTTAAGTGGATAAGTGTTGTGCCAGTGAGGGCAGCTAATATGTTTTCAAAGGACCTCGAAGGGCTTTGATATTATGTAAGGGTACAGTTTTTCTTCCCTATTAGCTCTGCTTAACAATGTGATCCACTTGATTCTTCTCCCAATGTTGTGAAATCCATTAATGATTGTGTGTCTTCCTTGTCTTAGGCCATGAACTTGGTAAGTTTCGGTTTGATTACCGTCCTTTTGCTTCAGGCTCTGCGCTCGTAGCGGTTTGGCAGAATGTGTTGCTTCTTTAGTCTACCGTCCCAACCCCTCTGCTATTAATATAGCGTCATTAGAGAAGCCGTATGGTACTGGTGATGGCTAGCTTACGCTTAACGCTGGCCTGCTAGCTTGGTCTTGGAGGTGCCTCCTGCTGTACTGTATGCCCCCCCCCCCTCCCCTCCCCTCCCCCCTCATGTCAGCGCTATGCATTCTGTCCTGCTTTCACCCCTGCTCTCTCGTGTATCTTCAGTCCCCCTCGTTCTCCAAACCTTATTGCACCTTGTGAAAATGATGCAAGTTGGCTGGCTTGACTGACTGGCTGTTTGTTAATTAGCTTTTTGGTATGTCATGGAACATTTCTCACTGTGAAGCATGATTATGGCGAGCTATATTTTCTTCCGTGTTGCCTTCGTTTCTCTCTCTCAGGACCAGGCGTCCAAAGACAAGGCGTTGCAGACCGTCGCGAACCTCTCCTCAGCACAGATCGTCTCTGCCAGCGTGATGAAAACCCCGGTCTTTCCTCCACCAGTCAGGGTGAGGACATGAATCATAATGGATCGCATGGATCAAAGTTCTCATTCGCCGCGACTGATCTCTCAGTCATTTGGATTCCATGGAAGTCAGCGTGTCTTAAGCGCGTCACCCACCAAAAATAGGCTTATCTGCGGCTATTTTCGGGGTTGAATTAAAGACGAAATTATTTGAAGTGGTCAAACTAGCAATAAAATACGTTCAATCTTCAAGAAAACCCTAATGATCTTCTCGGACATTTCATAAACGCAAAGGTTAAAGTCTCAATCTGCAATTACTTCTACTGGTTGGCCGTATGGCTACCACAACATCAGAACGTTTGAGAATGTGCTAAATGTTTATGAAACACGGCGCTAGTGTGTGTGTGTGGGGGCTCCTTTCATGCCGTTTCACAATTCACAGATTGGGATTTGAGATACATTTTTCATAAATCCTATCCATGCACACCTACGGTGTTCTTTTCACTGTGTCAATAATGCTTTTTTAATTCTTCAAATGTCTGTCCTTTTCCTTCATTTTAGTTTTGGCCCGGCCCTATCCCAGGACAGCCTGGACATTCTCAGGAGTAAGTGCCAGGAGGAGGAGATAAACATGGTTTTATTCTTGGTTTTATTATAATTCTTCTGGTTTCTAAACCTCTATTGTGTTCTTTTTGCAGCATCAAGCCGTTTGCACAGCCCCCCTACAGTACACTACCACCCCCTATCCCCCCGCCCATCAGTAAGTATGGTATGATGAGCATGAATAATGAGCTGTTAACTGTCAACATCACTGGTGTGTGAGAGTTAAATTGACTTGTTTTAGACCAAGGGTTCCCAAACTTTTCAGGCTGCGACCCCCCCCAAAATAATCATATTTGAACTGGGGACCCCTCACCCTGACAAGCACTTGGTATTTGAAGGCATTACATTTAGTTTGACTTGGGTAAATATTGTTAAAATAGCCGATCTACAAGCTCACAACGCCTCGAGGCGTTGTGAGCTTGTTAATCGGCTATTTTCACAATGTTTGCTTCTTTCTTACGTAATATTTGACAATATTTTTTATGAAAAAGGTCTTAAAAGTCCTTAAATTGTAACTTTAGAATACACTGTATACACTTGTACTGTATATTGGTTTGCTTACTGTTGAGTGAGAAAACAATGTTGCACATGAAGCAACTGGGGACCCCCCCAAAATAATTTGGGGACCCCCCCCCCCCCTGGGAGTTCTGACCCCCAGTTTGGGAACCACTGTTTTCTAGAGAACAAAGCTGTGTCTCAAAGTGGAGCCAACTGTCCTGGTTGTTTTCCTCCTTCGTGCCAGTTGGTGGTGCCACTTCTTTCAATGCTGGGCTTCATGTCTAAACAGCTGCTTGGTGCAGCTGCCAAGTGCAATCCATTGGGACCCACTGACAGACGCACCTTGTAAAAGAGTTTAGAACATGTCAGTCCTTTCTACACAATAACAACTCACTCTGTGCTTTACCACTTGTTGAACCTTAGCGTCCCTGTTCTAGGGGGCAAACATTTGGCAAAACAGATCTTTTTGGCAAAGAGATTTTGGTATAGAGGTGAAAAAATACAGGGTTTAGTATAGACCCCTGGGGGACAATTACTTTTTTTTTCTCGTAAATGAATGCCCTACTTGATCATACTAGAGCGTCACACAAACGCATCAAAGGTAGCAGATCTACAAGCTTGAAATGCAGCGCGAAGCGACACGTTTTGAGCTTGTAGATCTGCTACTTTTGATACTTTTGAATTTGAATCCTGAAAAGTAACAGTTTTTTTCCACCCGACAGAGCTGTCAAGCTGGATTTTCAAATAATGTGAAAAATGTGTTATAAATCCCTATAAACAACAAATATGTATTATAAATGTTATATTAGGAAAAGGTGTTTGAACATTTAAATCTGCCCTGTCCCCCAACATTCAATAATCCAAAGTTGAGCAGTTTTGTGATGTGGAAGTGGTCAAACCTGGTGGACTCGCCTAAACTCCCTATAAACAAATACGTATTTATTTAGTTTCAACTTTTACAATGGAAAGGCTTCCAGAGTTGTAAAATATATCTCGTTTGGACTGCTAGACATTTGCAATATTCACCAGTAGAGGGAGCTGCTTTCAGTATAATATTGGCCTATTGTCCTCACTGTGCAGTTCCATTCTGGGCCACCTTCTCATTTGAAGTCATTTCCATATAATTATATTGTTGCTGTCGGGCAGAAACCTCTTATCTCAATATTGTAACTTTTTTTTTTTTTTCACTTGATCATACTACAGCGGCACACACAAACATCAAAAGTAGCAGTTCCGCAAGCTCGAAACTTGTTTTTTGAGTTTGTAGATCTACTGTTTTTGCTATTTTTGAATTTGAATCCTGAAAAGTAACAGTTTTGGACATATTTCCACCCGACAGATGGAAAAAATAAACTGATATTGTTGTTTAGATACTTTTGTGCAATGCCAAGATACATTTACTTTGCGTGCTTCTGCTGAATGACGTAATACCCATCAAATAACGTAACCCATTCAATCCGGGAACGCATCTGTGTCATTTTAGATTTCTTTGGCTATTCAAAAATAGATCTACAAGCTCATAGCACGGCGCCGAGTGCCGCGCAATATGCTGATCTACAATGTATTTGGCCGCGGACCCCCATCTCAAAATATGTTGTTCCAGGGACCATCAGATCAGACCATCAGAGTAAAAGAAAATCGCTTTAAAACGTGTGTGTGTGTGTGTATGTATGTGTATATGTATGTATGTGTATATATATATATGTATATATATATATATATATATATATATATATAATATGTATTTATTTTCAAAGATTTGCAAAAAAAATCTAAAGATTGCAGATCTACAAGCTCATGAGTGCCACGTTATGAGCTTGTATATCTGCTATTTTTGAATAGCCAAAGAAATCTTAAAATGACACAGATGCGTTCCTGGTCTTAATGCATTAATACAGGTGTCAGTTCTTGGATATTATAGTCAAGGGAAATTTGGCTTAAAAAAATATGCAAAGAAGATAATAAATAAAAACACAAGGTTTACAAAAGTAATTTTAACTCTTACCCTGCCAGAGTTTTTTCAGAACAGTCTGTAGCCTCTGCCAGGGTTTTGACCGATTTTGGTACCTTTTCGCATAGCCACAAAATATTTTTCTCAAGTATGATTGATCCCCAGAAAATTTCTAATCACAGATGAGATTCAGGTGTGGTTTCACAAATGTCAACGAGGTCAATTTGACCTTGTTGTCATGTGTTGTTTGATGTTTGAAAATAGCTCAAAACCAGTAGTTTCAAACCAAAAAACATTGTGAATTGTTTGTCCGTTTCAATTTTAACATTGAAGTGGATGGAGCAGCAAATCTTTGGAAATTGTTATCTCCTTATTCGTTTGGAATATCGAAAAGGTGTCAATACTAAATAATTTTTTTTTTTTTTTTCAGGACGTTTTTAAACGTCTTTGGCAGGCAACAGCTAATTTCTCAAAGACGTTTATAAACGTCTTTGGCAGTTATAGAGTTAAAAAGGAATTCACACAATCCCTTTAATGGAAAATAAAAGTCCTGCAGTGTCTGTCCTGGCCTCATTCTTTTTTATTTTCTAAACCTATATTGTTATTTAGTAAATGAATGCCCTACTTCATCATAAAAGAGTGTCGCACAAAAAGTAGTGAAAATAGCAGATCTACAAGCTCATAACGCCTAGCGAGCTTGTAGATCAGTTATTTTCACTATTTTAAACCGTTTTTTAAATAATAAAAAAGGAATGTTTTTTGGACATGCAAGGTTTCCACTCGACAGCAACAATATGCAAATCTATTTGAAGTGTTATTGTTAGGTGTAAGTTACCATTTACCATTTCGACCACAAGCCACCCGCTTGTGGTTGAAATATGTCCGATTTATTAACATGTGGTGTATTAAATAAAGGCTGCTCCCTGATCTAACAGCTCTTGTGGTCTTAATGGTTTACAGGTTACGAGCCCTTGCCAACCGCTCGCCCTCCAGCCATAGCGGCTCCTGTGTGGCAAGACAGAACAATTGCCTCGGAGAAGTTACGGTTATTGGAGTACTCTGCTTTTATGGAGACCCAGAGAGACTCAGAAACGGTACACATGCATGCACACGCACGCACGCACGCACGCACGCAAACACATTGTTTTGGAATGAAGTAAATTACTGGTTATCAAAGTGAAAAAAAAAATTATTGCTCCATTGATTAGACATTGATAATTCAAAATATTCTCCTCATTGACTTACATTGTACAGCTCTCAAAGTCACTCTTTTAGCACGTAAACAAACAAAGTTCCTGTGACCCAGTACTGTTTGTCTTTATATAAAAATGTCAACTTCCTGTTGATTTTACTATTTGATGATCCGGATCCGCAGATCCAGTCCGGGTTTTCTTCCTCATAAAAATAGCGAAATCAACAGGAAGTTGACATTTTTATTCAGAAAACAAACAGTACTGGGTTTGGTGATGTTCTGTTTTATACATTGTATACGTGCTAAAAGAGTGACTTTGAGAGCTGTTTCACTGTACAATGTAAGTCAATGAGGAGCGTATTTAGAATTATCAATTTCTAATCAATTGAGCAAATATTTTTGATTGTCTGTCCACCTTTGGAGTTACATCATGGCAAGGTAACTACACAACCCAAACCTCTACCAAAGTGGTCTTGCCCTTTAAGCCCCGTTTAAATTTATTGCTTTTTGAAAACTGCTGATCTAGGTAGGTTATTTTTTTTTAATTCTTGACAAATCTCGCTTAATTTTATTTTCATATTTTTTTTCCCTGGCACAAAATATTTTCAAATGGAGGGTCTAGACTGCGGCCAAATACTTCATCAATCTGAGGGTCCTTGACATGAAAATGTTAGAGAACCACTGAAGAAAATGACACATCCCCTTATTCCACCAATCCCCTTAATGCAAATACCCCACCCCGATCTCCTCCACCGCTTCTTAACCTTCTCCCCTTTCCCTCTTGCAGTATAAACATCTGTTCGTGCACATCAGCCAGTCGAGCCCAGGCTACAGCGACCCCGTGTTGGAGTCGGTAGATGTGAGGCAGATCTACGACAAGTTCCCCGAGAAGAAAGGAGGCTTGAAGGAGCTCTATGAAAAGGGGCCGCACAACGCTTTCTTCCTCGTCAAATTCTGGGTAAGTGCCCACAACACATAGGGCTGGGCCCTATCTATCACATTTATGTCACAATTTTGGCATTTGATGCCTGAAGAAGGTTTTGAACCGAAACGTTGCTGCCAATCAAATAAACCAGTTTCTTTTATTGAGCAAGTTTAGACAGTGCGTGGGTGTTTTTTTTTTAAAGTCTCCGTTTACTCTATGCTCCACCAACGCACCTGTCGCCAAATCTCGGTCAAGATTTGATTATCTGACCGACATTTTATTACAATTTGGGTATTTGAAATAATGGGCCTTAAGGCATGCTCCTTAAGAAGTTATAATTTTGCCATTGCATCCAAAATGGATTAGCTCAGTTTAAGATTATTTTCACATCATTCTAAAATGATAATCACTTGTAAAGGACTGTCAAGGATCAACGTCAGGATATATAGTATGCCAACTAGTATTGTCCCTCACCCTGGCCCAGATCAGTGTCAAATTAGAAAAAGACGGTGTGCGCGTCCAAAATAAAGTGTAGGTGCTGAGACTACTTTCTTTTTACTTATCGCGATCAATGCGCCTTGTTGCACTTGCAATCTTCTTTCTAACTCCCTTGCCATTTCTAACGGCACACTGTCTTTGTTTGGCGTTGCAGGCGGACCTGAGTGGTGACATAGAGGAGGGTCCTGGCGTGTTCTACGGTGTGAGCAGTCAGTACAGCGGAATGGAGAACATCACCATCAGTGTCTCCACCAAGGTCTGCTCCTTTGGCAAACAGGTGGTGGAGAAGGTCGAGGTAAGAGGAAAACCTCTTGAATTAACGTTTAAATATTATTTTAAAGGGATATGGTTGGATTAGAGGTACTGTATGTGACGATACACTTGACGGTTTGATTTGATGTTGATTGTGAAGCAATTGCAAAACTATTGTAATGAGGCTATTTGTGTGTGCCCATGTCATTCTTATGACACAGTATCAAAACACTTACTTCAGTTAAAATACAGTCACTTCCAGTAGTTGTAGAAAAAGATAGAGAAGCGGTGAATTCAATAAAAGGGGACCAGGTCTTTATAAATTTACAAAAGTAATTTTAAAACAAAATTCACACAATCCTGTTAATGGAAAATAGAAGTCCTGCAGTGTCTGTCCTGGCCTCATTCTTTTTTATTTTCTAAACATATATTGTTGTTGGCAGAAACCTCATCTCCATAATTTAACTTATGTTATTTAGTAAATTAATGCCCTACTTCAGTTCATCATAAAAGAGTGTTGCACAAAAAGTAGTGAAAATAGCAGATCTACAAGCTCACAACGCCTAGCGAGCTTGTAGAGCTAGTTTGACTATTTTAAATGCTTAATTTTTTTGGGACATGCAAGGTTTCCACTCGACAGCAACAATATGCAAATCTATTTGAAGTGTTATTGTTAGGTGTGCAACAATATGCAAATCTATTTGAAGTGTTATTGGTAGGTGTAAGTTACCATTTGGCCCTGATGAAGCTTGTGGTCGAAACATGTTGGTATATTAAATAAAGGCTGCTCCCTCTTTTAACGCGAGTGCCCGGATCTCCCATTTTTTAAATCTGATGTAAGTGACAACTCTTGTGGTTTTAATGGCTTACACTTGTACCAGCCCTTGCCAGCCCCCCCCCCCTCCCCGAATAGAAACGTATTGGTTATCAGCAGCTTACTGATCATTCCCACCAAAAATGAAAATCTGCTTCTTTATTTTCAATGTATTTTTTAACAGACACAAACACCTTTACAATACACCAGACAGGCTGATTACTGCCGTGCATGCAATGTGGGCCTGATTTTTTTACTATCATATTGCAGATGTTAACCTGCAGATGATATCCTTATCCCTGTCTTTATCTGTGACCTCTCACAATATGGCACCATATTCTGTTTAGCTGTCATGATGTCAGTATGCATGTGTTTTAATACGGTATGTCATTGTCTGATTCAGACGGAATATGCGCGCGTGGAAGGAGGGAAGTGTATGTTCCGCATCCACCGCTCACCCATGTGTGAATACATGATCAACTTCATCCACAAACTGAAACACCTGCCAGAGAAGTACATGATGAACAGTGTACTGGAGAACTTCACCATCCTACAAGTAACTATACCGGCGCGTGTGTGTGTGTGTGTGTGTGTGTGTGTGTGTTTTGGTTTATATGTTTTGGTTTTTATTCTTGTGGGGACCCAAAATCCGCACATGACCTGGAGGACATTTCTTTGAGCTCTGGTAATAATATAATCCCTCTGACATGAAGGCAAAGTTTTTCTCATGGTTCAGAAAGGTTTTTTGAGTGGGGGTTAAAATGAATTATTTATGCTTTTGGTGTAATGCCACACACGTGGCCCATCCCATACAGGATTACAAGACTCGGATTCGGCTATAGTTCAGCTATTATGGCTTCAAATACCAATTACAATAAACTCCTTTCTGTATATTTACAGTAAATGCATAATGGATAACAATTCAGTACCTCTTACTTATCCTCTTACTCCAAATACATATCAGTACACCACCACACAGATGATGATGATGATGATGATGATAATAATAATATAATACATATCACATATTATCCAGGCCAAGACTCATCTATAGTATAGAGGCTCACTATACAACTCACCAAACGCAGTGCCTGTCAAAAGTTTGTTTCGGCAGTTCTTGCACCTCCCAAGATTTTCAAAAAAAGCCAAACATCACTGCAGAGACACCAATGCAAACATACGTGTGTGTGACTCATGCTTTATATTGTTTTTATTTATTTATTTTATTATATTTATTTCCGCAAATCTGCCAGCCACGTACCATGGACAGTTTTGAAAAAAGGTTGTTCCTCACTGAGGGACAATAACACAACCAGATGGCAATTCATGGGGAGAGATCGCATACGACATGTTGTTCACTATGTGTGGTAAAATGTAAAACAACTAAGTAAAAACAATTAGGCCTTTTTTAGTTTTAAGGATTTTGAGATTAGGGTTAGTTGTGGTTAAGTTTACATATTATTTACACTTAAAGGACTACTTCACCCATTTCCAACATATTTTCATGTAATTGGCTCTCACTAATGAGAATGATGTCCCCACGGGGGGGGGGGGGAGGGGGTGTGTGTGTGTGTGTGTGTGTGTGTGTGTGTGTGTGTAAACATTTCTATTAAGTTGTGTCTAATTGAATTGTGGTTGTATCAAGGCCCTCTGCAATTCCCTTGTCTTTTGTTCTCCTCTTGTCCACCAGGTGGTGTCAAACAGAGAAACCCAGGAGACTCTGCTGTGCATTGCCTTTGTGTTCGAGGTGTCCACCAGCGAACACGGAGCCCAGTACCATGTTTACCGGCTAGTTAAGGACTAGCACACTGCCCCCCACTGCTTCATAGACATGCAGAGACTCTCTATAGACTTTTCCCACCACACACAAACACTATTTCGATCTGTCGGACACGCGGACTCCCATTCTAATACACCTGTCACAGCAGGCCGAGACTCATGCTGCAGTGCATAAACATTGCCACAGAGTGCTTTTTTTTTAAAGATCACACAACTTTCCCGTACTGGGAAGAGATTAACGAGGTGTGGTTATTATATTGATCAAGTTTTTTGGTTTTTATTATTGTTGAAAATCGTGATTTCATTTTGTGGTAGTTTTCTCTCTGATCTGACTACAGAAGATTACTTATAAAATCCAATCGACATATTGGCGACAATTGGGGCCTCGAACATCACTGCCTGACGGAATGTTTTAATGTGTTTTTTGTTGTTCGAGTCACTGACCGATTACTTTGATGAAACATCACACAATTGTCACAGGCAACTAAATTGATTTTATTGGACATAATTAAGCCACATTATCCTGGCTCACAACGCATTGTTACGCATTGTGAGCTTGTAGATGATCTATTTTTGCAATTTGTCGGACAACAAATTTTATAGGGCCATAAGTGGTTGCAAAAATAGGATTGTGTTCTTATTCAGATATACACAATACTTCTTGTGAATGTATGACTGAATGGATAAAGCTGCAACACAATAGTGCACTAATTAGTAGGGCTGAGCAATATGATATATCTAGTTATATGAGACCAGATATCGTCTGGGAATTTGGTGGTATCGTAATATTGTGATATGGCATAAGTGTTCTCTTTTCTCTGGTTTTAATCACTTGTGCCTTATTTTATACTTTAAAATTGTGTCAAACATGGCGGAAATAACAGATCTACAAGCACAGGAGCAATTGATTGGGGCGGGGTTGGGTACTGACAGCATGGCAAAGTAGGTATGGGTTGACTCATTTTAATTAAAACTGGAGCACTTGGTCGCAAATTCGCAATCCTGATATATTGCCGAATCTCGTCGGTCTTCCAGTAAAGGCCAATACATGCTCCTTCCGACATGGGAAAATCTTCCGGTTAAGACGGGCTTTCCGAACTATAGTTAGGAGATTCAGGACATTTGGAGGTGCACAGGTTCTGAGGAAAAGTTCTGAGACCACCTTTCAGAAGCTCGGAATGAGATCAATGTGTAGTTTATATCACCTCCCTCTCCGAAGAAAAGTTCGGATGTCGGAAGGTGTATATATTGCACTTGAGGTTGACACCTGCTGTGGCCCTGATGGGGGGGTGGGGATTTAAAAATACAGAATAGCGTTGCTGTCAGGCAGAAACCTATCTCCATATTCTAACTTTTGTTTTGTTCTTTCGCAAATTAACGTCCTACTCGATCATACTACAGCGTCACACAAAAGCATCAAAAGCAGCACATCCACAGGCTCAAAATGCGGCGCGTAGCGACGCGTTTTGAGCTTGTCGATCTGCTACTATCTGCAATTTTTTTATTTGAATCCTGAAAAGTAACAGTTTTGGACATATGAGCTTTCCACCCGACAGCGACGATAACATTTATAGGGGATTTCAAAATACAGCATTATATATATTTTTTTAGTGACACTTTGCATAGTTGCTGTTCTGTTCTCGGGTATATATACACACTCCATGCTCCCAACAACGTGTCGCAATGAGACGCGTTGTGTGCTTGTAGAGATCTGCTGTTTTCGCAGGTTTTGGAAAATATTTTTGGAATGTTTTAAAAAGAAAATTTATATCATCGTCACAATATTGATATCAAGGAATTTGGTCGGATGCATTTATTTGCCCAGCCCTATTTAATTGGAAGCCATATGGATTTTATAACTAGTGTCAGAGATCTGGTTTGAGAGGCTAAGCTAGTGTCCGGTCAGTGTTAATGTTACTACAATGTTGTTCCACTACAGTGCGTATTATATAACGTAGGACAGTGGTTCTCAACGTGGAATCTGGGGACCCCCAGGGATCCTTGAAGGGGTTCCAGGGGGTCCCCAACTAAATGATTGATAGTTAGGAACCAAATGGACCCTTAACAGACCATCTGTAACTCTTTACAAATGGAGCCAATGCTCCATTCGGTTCTATTTGTACACTCTCAGAGTTAAATTAACACTAGTGATTTTTACCGTGTAGATTGGGTTCCCAGAAATAATCATATTAAATGAGGGGGGGTCCCGTGGCCTATAGTGCATATCAAATAGGGGTCCTTTGAATTAAAAAGGTTGAGAATCACTGATGTAGGAAACACTACACTTACACTACAGTATGTACACATTCTGTAATGTGTAGGAAACGCTACACTATTACACTACAGTGTATCTTAGGTCACTGCTTCGGGATGGACGCTTGTCTCGGATTTAATCAAAAACCTAAGCAACAAGTGACCAGCATCATGCACACAAGCAGAAATGTAATACACTACGTATTGAATTGTTAAAGTCCTATCCATGTATATTTGAGTGAACCCATAGTAAGTGGCTGCATTTACACTGAGCTGTTCATGGTACTCTGCTGTACTTATTGTGGAGGGAGAGAGATTAAGGTCAAAGCTCATGCTAATGTAAAACATTTTTATCAATGTAAACGCAACGGATTCCGACTTAATATTCGCCCCCCCAAAGTGTTCTCATTTTCCCCCCCAATTCATTATCAGTATGCATGTTATCATTTGTATTTTTCACAGTTTGGTGGCGCCAAAAACCCGAATGAAAAAAATGACTTGGGCTGTTCACTGATTATATCTATTCTATTGTTTTATTTTGTTTTGTTTTTTGTTTTCAGCTTAAGAGTGTATATGGGCTTTGCTGCAGTATTTCTACCTCCACATTGGGTTGGGGATAATAAGAACGTGTTTTGGTTCATAAGGCCTTAACTTCAGGAGCACTGATGTATAGGATATATGTACACTACACTCTTAATGGTACTGTTTATATAAGCCAAACCAAGGTAAATACTCATTTTGTATAGGTGAATTCTTTTTTTTCTCCTTTTTTCTTTTTTTTTGTATTTTACCAGCACAGTGAGTGGTGTTATACACCAAAACTCATAAATGATGTGGATTTTCTTTTTTTCTCCTTTCTTTTTTTTTCCATGTATACACAACATCAAGGTACATACCCACACTAAAGGTTACCACATAAAATGCACAGGGGTAGACTTTGCCTGACAAAACACTAAGTAATTGTAGAGCTGCCAATTTGTTTTTCCTTCATTGTTTGTTTAATGCAATGGTTATCATATATGATTTGCTGTAATTGTGGCTATCGCCACAGTTTCCGGTTTTTAGCAGAATTCTTGTTTTTCCTCAGGCTGGCACTCATCTTTATCTACAACCATGTGGGGAAGTTGACAATGATTTGACTAACTTGTGGTTGTTCATTATGTAAGTAAGAGCTACAGTAATGGGGTGCTGTTGTATTTTGTTTTTATTTTTTAATAAGATCTTCTCATTTTGTAAAAATGTAGTGCATAGTCAACCAAAGGTAAAAAAAATGTGCCTCATCAGAACATTTTAAAAGCCTGATTTAAAAGACTGTTGTGCAAAACTGACATCAAATGGCCATCTACTGTATTGGGTGGCTTGTGCCTACTGTGGTTGACGATGCCTAATCACTCCTCTGGTCAAGTCTGCAAGTGAAAACTGTATATTTACACTGTAGAACGTACAAATAAAATCACACTGTGCCTGCAGAATCTCTTGAACTTTTAGATGGTATTCTCCACCCACGTACAGTAGTCGTACAGTGACCCTCCATAACCTGTAAGTAAAGGATCCATCATGTACCATGCTGCATGCATGCACTGCTTATGTACTTAGTACGTGGCAACGGTATGCCTTATGTTGTGCAGTTCTCAGTTGGCTTGCTAGATGGCACTGTCCCACTTCAGTTATGGATAGGGACATTATTGTGAGTGGAAAAGAGTGTTTGCAAGGCAGACACCCACTTTCACTCACAGTGGCTTTATGATGGTCTCTCTCACTTGAACCCGGCTTACTTTGGCAACAGTGTCGTGTGACGTGTCACTTTTTCTTTCCCGTTTTCAACTAGAACGATGAGTGCTGATGTATCAACACTGAATTTCTTTTTTGTGACACAAGTATCAACAAAGCATAGATCAGGCTTAATGTACACCAAACACTCGGTTATCCCTTTACAGATTAGTTTAGAAGCCATTAGCATTGTTGCCAAGTAGTTATTATAGTAGTATGTCATTATAATATTATGTGGTCTCCTACTTCCTGCAACTGCACAGAAGTTCCACATCGTTGCCCTAGGGCAGAAATCGTATCTCAATGTTTCAACTGGGAGTGTCGCACAAAAGTAGTGAAAATGGCCGATCTACAAGCTCACAACGCGTCGCATGTGATCTTGTAGATCGGCTATTTTCACCATGTTAAAACGGTGTTGGACGCACAAGGTTTCCGCCCGACAACGATGTAACACAATGGCTTCATTCATGCTGGAATATCAGGAAAGACACTGTAGGTCAAAGGTTAACACTTATCTACGACAAAGGCCTTATCAGTATTATCAGGGTCACTGTGTGTACCTCAGACAGACATAATGTTGTTCAGGATGTATGTCGATATCGTATAACAAGGGGTTACCAGCCACACCCTTACAATGAGTTGATATCGTAACAAGGGTTTACCACACCCTACGTCCAAACCTTATATTTTACTTAATGGTTTGGACTGAGGAATCCAAACCTTTTTATGTTAAATATTTGGCAGTGCATCGATGCTTGGACATATATATATATATACATAATATTTTTTTATTATTGCAGTGAATTATTGTAAATGTACTGTACATATTCAGATCTACAATATGTATTTTTTCTAAGCATGGCATAATTACTGTGACTCTTAGTGTAGTTCACTCACACATACATGTGTGGGAAATGACCTCCATTTAAGCTTTAAAACCTAAAAATATATTTTATATGGACTGGCTATTATCAGAGGCAGAGCATAAGAAGGCAGGAGTGTATCTACAGTATGAGGTATGATAGTGTACGCACACACACACATGTCATGCTTGTTTATAGACGTTTTACATTTATGGCAACAATAGTAGGTACAGTGACGAGGCTCACCTTGTTAACGTTCACAGGGCGTGTCAAACATAAAAGAAAACTTTCCCTCCAGTAATTTTTTTCCCTCAGGTTAAAAGAGAACTGGTCTATAATGACTCAAATCAGCTGAATTTATTATGACTAACTCTACAGCCGAGCAGGTTAATGTTTGATCTGTGTTCTCCTTCCCTCCCTCTGCCATACAGGTTGAAGAGTGCATGACTGCATGTCTAGCTCAGCTGACATCTCAGTGATGTCTTCCCACCATCTCAAACTTAATGCAGACAAGACTGAGCTTCTCTTCTTCCCTGGTAGGTCCTGCACCCTGCCAGGATGTTTCACTTTCCATCGACAACACCCTGTACTGGTGGCTCCTGTTCCAACTGCCGAGAACCTGGGAGTAGTCCGGTATAGTCATCTGTGCTCCAATGCACCCAATGCTTCCAGTTGCTGCCTCTGCCTGCATGCACCCAATTCAAATGATGACCTACAAGGCAATCAAGGGCATGATGGCAACTAACCTTCAGGACATACAGTCCTACACCCCTTCCCACACTTTTCCACTGCATAGAACCGGCTCAACTTGACACTACTCTGCATGACTCTACTCGCTTATATAGGATCCCCTCAACCTCTTCTTTTTCATTACTTTTTATTGTCCACCGTAGTACTGTTGATATACTCTGTACACACATAACTACTGTACGCCCATCTGTGATATAATATGTGATATTATGTGACATTATTCATTCATATGTGTTCAGTCCAAGTGCAGACAGCAAGGTCAGTCCCTAGGTCTTAAGTCAATTTGTATATACTGTTCTTATTGTTTATATAACTATTTCTACCTACTGGTGGCCTATACACTATGCACACCCGTCCAACCCAGGTGCAAAAGGCCAGTCGGATTTTAAGTCATCCATACATTGTCTTTTATATTATATTGTATTGTTACCCTGCTATTAGTGTTACTACTACTTATACTCTATACTTGTTCTCTTTGTTTCATCCTATCCTACTTTGTAGCACTGTTGTTTTCTTTGCACTCTCTCACGCTGACAATTTACCAATAATATGTTGAGTAGGGTTCATGCACTTTGTAAGTCGCTCTGTATGTCTGCTAAATGCCAAAAGTATATGTAGATGTAATTATATGTAGAAGCTCATATTCATATAGAATGATAGAAAAGGGCCCTTGAGACTGAAACTTGGCTAATGTGCCTTGAATGCGACTTTCTTGAGGCAGTGAAGAACCTGCATTTAAAATTAATCACTCGCTTTAGTGCTTTCAATCAAATCCAGAGAGTTGGCATCTTTAGCTTGGTAAATATGTCAGTCAGGATGTCATTCAACCGTGTGTAATACAGCCCTCACACTGCTGACAAAGCTGAAAACAATGATGCGCTTACAAGAAGCGTACACACACACTCAAAACCTATAGTGCAATGCAAGTTGGCCAACATCATATAATGCACAGTATGACTATGAACACATACTGTAGGAGGTGGGGTGATGTACCTCGTGGGTTGTATATCTTTTTAAACGTATACAATCACTGAATGACACACAAGAGTTGAGGGTTTGGCCCAATGGGATAGTGGAACAGGTCAAATCAAACTCAATATATATAGTGTCTTTTCTGTAAGATTGCAATACAAAAGTGCTTAAAGGGATTTTTCACTTTCAAAAAAACTTTTGGTCATTTTATCGTCTACTCAGGCTTTTGTGAGCCCCCCAGACCGTTTTTAAGTTGCTTGATTCATTATTTAGATATTTGATATTCATTTTATCAGACACACCCCCTTCCTATACAAACCCATTATAACTTCAAACTCCATTTTTAACATGTTAGATTCGTCAAAAACACCCGTCCTTGGTTCTGCTGACTCACCCTGCCCTCCTAATACGTGAGGGGGCCGTGTTTTTTCGATAACTTTTTTCATTTAAAAAAAATAATAATTTTGGAAAATGAAAAAAATTAAGTACGTTAAAAAAATTGAATAAAATAAATGAAAAAGGTTCTCGAAAAAACACGGCCCCCTCACGTGTTAGGAGGTTAGGGTGAGTCAGCAGAACCAAGGACGGGTGTTTTTGATGAATCTAACAGGTTAAAAATGGAGTTTGAAGTTATAATGGGTTTGTATAGGAAGGGGGCGTGTCTGATAAAATGATTATCAAATATCTAAATACTAAATCAAGCAACTTAAAAACGGTCTGGGGGGCTCACACAAGCCTGAGTAAACGATAAAATGACCAAAAGTTTTTTTGAAAGTGAAATTTCAAGATTAGGTTAAAAGTGAATGGTAAACAAAAAGGTGTTTTCAGAATGTATACATTTTTTTGTTCTAACTTTGTTTTATTAAATTCACAAATGCAAATAACATGCAACTATGAAATAAAAACACACAGTGAAAATAAACAGAATAGACACGCAGACAACTAAAAAGAAAGACCCCCCCCCCCCCCCCCACACACACACAAAAACTCATGTGGAACAAACAAAAACCTATGCATACATAAGCGGTCTGCGTCATACAGTACAAAGACAGCTTTCTCGCAACTCATATCTTTAAGCTCATCTGCACTTCAAAACAATACATCAACGTTATCCTCACTCGCTCTGTGCACCTTTGTCCTTTCCTCCTTTTTGACAGTAAGCTCTTCAGCATTCTGGACATGCTTTGTCCTGACGTGGATTGACACTATCAGTGGTTTAAGCAAATGTTTCACTGTCACCCAGATAAGACCTGGTAGGTCTCATGATAGCAGTGTTCTAAGAGTGGCAAAGTGTATCTGTATACTCACTGCTTTGTACACTGTATCTCACACACACAAACAAAATCAAACATCCATTATGTAAATCACACCCAGACATGCACACTTTCCCCCCCTTTTTTTTACTTGGCACACGCTATAGTAAAGGGTGTGTGATAGGAATCTCTCTTCTGAAGAAACTCCAGCCAAACCAATCCAGTTGTAGCAAAAAACTCATATAATCGGCTATTTATCCTCACTATTCCTTCTTCCATCGCTCTCTGTTATTTCCCTCTCACTAGTTCAGTCCTATGATCCTTTCCACCCTGTCTTAATCTCCTTATTTTTTATTTATCCAGGAAGGCCCCCACTGAGATACAGCATCTCTTGGTCAAGATAGCAGCATTATAGAGCTGCCATCATTCAAATCGTTCCCCAAACACCTGTGCAACAAATGACAAATGCTCCCATTAATCTTGTACAGATGTTCCTCAAAACTTCAGTCTGACACAAATCTAAGTAATTTATGCCTTGCCTGGCACCCCATAGGCTCATAAAAACACTGCAGAGAAATGTTTTGTGCCATTGAACTCGTATATCTCTCTGAGTTAGACAGGCAACCTCAGTTGACTGTTTTAATAGGCAGGTACAAAAACAAATGTTTATGACCTTGCTTTTAATTGATTGAATCTTTTCCAATTTTTATTCTATTTACTTTTTACCTGATCTTACCTCTTTTATTGTTGTTGTGTTTCACTTGATCTTTATATTCTGCTTAAGCACTTTGAATTGCAGATTCTGCTGTTAGTTTCAGATCCTTTCCCAGAGAGTTCAAGGAAGGATCGCATGCCCAACAGTGTAAATTATGTATTGCTGTGGGTGTGAGCCCGTGACAGTCTCTAGTGTCCACAGTACATGCTGCCAGGGAACCACATGCAGAAGATATAGGTAAAAGGTTAATAAATGGCTGGCACTTCTTCAAAGGGAGGAGAATCAGATCTAGATTATGCTAATCACTGTGGAATGTGCACTTAAACAGAACATAATCGTTTTGCCTTTTTTTTTTAATGCCCCAGTCCTCTGTGTACATTAGTACAGGTGTAGGTGTGACCCTCCTGATGCTCTGTCACTGTCATCCATCTGTAGTGCTGGAAAGTAACTAAGTACATTACTCAAGTACTTTTACTTTACTTGAGAAGCCTATTTCCATTTTGTAAATATTTTATACTCTACTATTACACTATTTCAGAGGCATATATTATACTATTTACTCCACTAGCAAAGTATTATTTGAAAACTTAAGTTACTAGTCACTTTGCAGATTTAGATTATTATTACAAGACACATACATGGGAATAGGAATTGGAAAATAGCCAAACAGTACAAACTCACAAGGCACATTTGTGAGCTGTCACTGTCGACATTCTTCATCATAATGAGTAGCTAGTAGCCTATATTTTGATGCCAATACTTGTATACCTTTACTCAAGTAAAATGCAGGACTTTTACAGACTAGGGCCTAGGCTATCTCTACATTGTGGCATTTATTTCTATACTCTACTTGAGTAAAAACTCTCGTGTAGCCTGTAGCCAACTTCCAAGTTCTTCCATCACTCTCCCATGTCAGTCAGTCAACGCCTATGCATATGATATGAGCTGTCAGCTGTGGCTGCCCCACACTGACACTGTCCCACCCTCTATGACTCCACCCTCTATGACTCCACCCTTTAGGACCGCGCCCCGCGGTGCTAAAGGGTGGAGCCATAGAGGGTGGAGTCAGTCCACGGCAGCAGCAGCAGTGGGAACATTTCTACCTATTTTACTACCTCCATTTGCAGCTGCAGCAGTTCCTCCTTGACGCGCGTATTCTTCTCTTCTCTCCTGTGCGCTTTTTTGGGAAACACAGACAGTGATCGCTTGCTTCGCTTCCCCCCGACCTGTCCTCCAACCCCCCGACCCCTCCTCCAAGCCGTGGTGGTACAACAGTACGATGAACATGACCATGGGCTCCGTGGGGGAGACGTCTCTGGCGCTGCCCTCGGATAACAAACTACGCACGGGACAGCAGCGCGTCCTGGATCAGGTTCACACCATCAAGAGGAGCAAGTCCAGGCAGAACGGATCGCTGTCACCTACAAGTAGGACAACTTGTAGAACTTTGCCCTGCTGATCATTAGGCTACTGTCTGTGCTGGGCTGTTGTTGGCTATTACTGTGGAATGCAAGAGCTACGATTGAGTTTTGCCATGCATAATACTAAATGTAGCTAATACTATTCTTGTTTAATATTAAATGGCAGTATGAGAGAGAGAATGCGTGCGTGCATACCTGCGTTGTAACAGACATTGGCTCAGTGTCAGTGAGTTTGGAATTCACCCAATGGGCTTGCAGTGCAATGGCACAGCCCTGATACGTGACTGTCATTTATCATATGACAGTCATGGATGAACTTCAACATAGTGTTTGCACTTTCTCCCTTTTTGGTCCGTACATCTACATGAACTTTCAAATTTCAAATATAAAGTGCTTACCCTATGGCCACGGATGTTACAATTATGTACGGGCCCTCAGAAGTACCTGTATATTCCGTATTGTTCAATAAAAAGTATTTTAAACCGATCCGTGGCCATTTTCTCCGTTTTTTGCCATATGCTTTCAACTAAGTGACCCTATCGGTTGGGAGGTGTATTGCACTCTGATACATATGAGAAAATGACCACCAATTGGATTAAAATGCGTTTTATTTAAAATATGGAAGATATGGGTACTTTTGAGGACCCGTGCATAATTATAACATCCGTGGCCATGGGGTAAGCACTTTATATGTGAAATCTGAGCGTTTATATAGATGTACGGACCAAAAAGGGAGACAGTGCAAACACTATGTTGAAGTTCATCCATGACATGACCGTCTTCGATCCATGGCTAGTATTCATATAACAGTATGAGAGAGACCGAGAGAGCGTGCGTGCATACCTGTGTTGTAAGTTACAACTTGTAATAGGCATTGGCCCAGTGTCAGTTTGGAATTCAGCCCGTGGGCTTGCAGCCTTGCAATGTCACATCAAAACACTGATGCATACATTTCGTACTGGCAGTTTAGTCCTAAAAGCAAAGCCTTGCTGCAATGAAACAATACATTCCTTGCAACTATTTCAAAACAACATCTTGTTGTTCTTGTATGTAAATTGTATTTAGACCCATGCAGCAGGCTCCACCTTCTGACTATATTGAGCTGCTGTGGCTGCTATATTGAAATAGTTGAAAACTAAATATGCATAAACTTGCCTCTGCTCTGCCATGATGTGACTATCTCTATATCTGATACTTTGTAGCGTGTGTTGTAGTGCTAAAACATTTCCAAACATTCACCAATAATACTCTTCATGTTATCAACATGTCATTTTAAAGGTGATATTTTTTGGTTCAAACAAAACGATTTTGTTTTTGTGTTAGTAACGCTGTATATTCTGCAATTATCTCTAATTCTAGTAATTGCTACAGAGTGTTTGTTCAGTAGACTGACAGGGGTCTTCCTGTCTCTCCAGGTCTTTTGCCACTTGCCAATTTCAGCCAACCAGTACCCATTTATCAGCTTGCAGTTTTATAGTGTTCCAGATCCAATTTTGTCTGCTAATTTATTTGTGTCATCACTTCCAATTTCACTTCTTTATCCTGTATCCTGTATGGGTTCTCCCTCCTGATTGGATTAAATTGGTATTCCAACCTGAAAATGAATTTTCTGTTTACTTAAAGAGCTGGAGAGACAGACCCTGTTACTGAACAAACATGCTATAGCAAGGATAACTATCAGAATATAGAGCTATTTAACACTTATTTAAACCAAAGGAAATATCACTTGACACTTACTTCACCCTTAAAGCCTCACAAGGAAAACAAAATTATGAATCAAATGTAATTTGAAGTTACACGTTCACATAAAGAACTAACATAAGACAACATAACATTTACATAACATAACCACACGTGTCTTATGGTCTTTTTCCCCTCATCCAATCATGATACAGATGTTTGCTTCAAAGACCAACTGCGCACTGAGTCAGATCCAGGCTGATTTATGGCTGTTTGACAGAATGAACCTCAGTTCTCAGTTCGAGGAGATCTCTATCTCTAACAGTTGTTGGTCCTGGGCCAGAAAGGATTTTCCCATTGAAGACAGGATATTAATTTCTCATTGAAGCATGAGTCATCTTTTTTGTGTTGGAAATCAAATCAGTGATTTCAGCAAGCGAGTGCGACACTATAGGGCATAGCAGTGGCGGCCATTTTGTGGTGCCAAAGATCGAAAATCCATAAATTATTCCCATAGAGATTAAGCCTGGAAACAAGCCATCCAGGCTCCTGGTGAATTGTGACCATTTATTAAATATAGTATAATATAATTAGACATTCAAATATGTTTTGACACAGAATCAAATGTTTTATGGTCATGATTCACCAGGAGCCTTGGTTCCAGGCTTAAAATAATGAATAGAAACAATTGCGGAAATCTATGGGGAAAATTAATGGGCTTTCGATCTGTGGCACCACAAAATGGCCACCACTGCTATGCCCTATGGTGTGTCTACCACTCTCGGCTCTATCACTGGTATGGCCACATTAAAGCTATTTGGCTGATATTAGGGACAACCTTAAGCCTATAATGGTGAGTGCCAAAGCACATAGCACGGCAATTTCCCGTTAATAATCCCAAGACAAAGACAGACAAGTGCTACATGTTGATGAGAGATCATTCAATGATCGCTCATCAACATCATTGTTGGACTAGATTGAAGTTCACAGACAGCCTAACTGAGTGACATAACCTTATCATCTGCCTCTGAAGATTAGCAGACAAGCACTTTTCAGTTGATAAAAAATGGGAGATCCGGGCACTCGGAGTTAAAAGAAGGAACAGCCTTTATTAAACCAACATGTTTCGACCACACTCGGTCTTCATCAGCCCTGGCGAAGACCGAGTGTGGTCGAAACATGTTGGTTTAATAAAGGCTGCTCCTTCTTTTAACTCGGCCCGGATGTCCCGTTTTTTAATTTGATGTTTTATCCCGTTTGATCCAGGAGCACCTTTTACTATTTTAACTTTGTTGACTTTTTGCGTCTCCGGTGAGCACCTGGTTGTGTCGTTCTCTCCACATTTCAGTTGATATTACAGACAGGCTGGGGGGGGGGGCAAACCTTCTGCGTAAATAGCCGATCTACAAGCTCACAACGTGTCAAAGAGATTTGATGTAGAACAAAATATGAGTGGATCTTATATAGAGCCCTGGTTGAACCGGTCAACTATTCTTGCTGTTGGGCAGAAACCTCTTATCTCCAGATTTGAACTTTCTATGTTTTTCCGTAAATTAATTCCCTACTTCGTCCTACTACAGCGTCATACAAAATGAACAAAAACAGCTGCACACGTTTTGAGCATGTAGATCTGCTATTTTATCTATTTTTGAATTAGAATCCTGAAAAGTTGTTTTGGACTTACGAACGTATGAGGTAACCACCCGACAGCAATGATATCGGGTTTAAGGGGGTTAAATTCAACCAATCAATAGAATTGATCATATTAATTAACAGCATCTGACATTGGCAAACCTAATGAAAAACACTTCAAATGGCAATGAATTCCTAGTAAAAAAAAAACAGGTTATTAAATTGATCATAATCCTAACCCTAATCCTTAATGCATTTAACATCGGTAGTGTGAAGCCCACAAGAAAGGCTGTGTATCTCTGACCTGTGTATCTCCGACCTTATGTCTTTCTCACTTAAAAGGGCACGATGGGATGTATGTATCAAGGGAACCTTATCTTCCTCTGATAATCGCCATGCCAACCCCGGTCCATATGGGTGTGACACAGCTGTGTTTGCTGTAATTAATGGCGCGGAAAGATAATGTTCTCTAGAATCATTATAAACTGTCAGACACTTTATAACTGACTATGTATGGTAGTTATAATGTGCTGTTCTGCTGAGCTTACAATGCATTAAGACCAGCACTTACTTGTACAATACTTCATAAACCTTGTTATAAGTTGTTATGCATACTTATTATAAGCATTTTATAACAAGTCTTATGAAGCCTTATATAAGTGCATTGTGATGCATTATAAATGTGATTATAATGCATTATAGACCCGACCTTTAATAAACCGGGAAAGCATCTGTGTCATTTTAGATTTCAGTGTTGGTTATTCAAAAATAGCAGATATACAAGTTCATAGCGCGGCACTCGGTGCTCTGGGGGGGGGGGGGGTCCGCAGCCAAATACATAATCAATTTGGGGGTCCTTGACATGATAGAGTTTGAGAACCACTGTCCTAGTGATCTGGTGCTCTGTCAGATTTTTCCCCTCTCTCATTCTGGTCATCATCTGTCTCTCCTCAGGTCCAACAAGTCCCCAGGTGCTGAGTGTGTTCACAGAGTTTGGCTCCTTCAAGTTTGCTCCATCCAAAGCAAATGGAAGCATCATTCAGAGCAACTACAACACAAGCTTCCATAAAAGGGTTAGTAACAACTTCCCTCACATGTAGGGCTGGGAGATTTATCAATAGCATATCAATATCGTTATATATATATAGACATTGTCTGGGATTTGGGATATCGTGATTTGGCATAATTAAGTGTTATCTTATCCTGGTTCACTGTGACTTTAAAGGAGTAGTTCACCCAAAAAAATACTTATTTTCTATCAATTACACACCCCATGAAGCCTTGAATTCATGGCTATTTTTTTAGTTTTTGTCGCATTCCTAAGCCAATCATTTGATGACCGTGTGGCTGCTCAGTGGGAGGCTCTTTGAGTCTGGAAGGAGACTCTTTGAGGTAGGAGTCTCTTACCGGATAGACTTCTGCCGGTCATCAAATTATTGGCTCAGGAATGCGACAAAAACTAAAGAATCTCACGGCTTCATGGGGTCTGTAATTGATAGAAAATAAGTACTTTTTTGGTTGAACTACTGCTTTAAGGTCTATTTTATACTTTAAAAATGTGTAAGTGTAAAAGGAAATAGCATAAATATATGATCTACAAGCTCACAACACGCATTGTGCCATGTTGTCAGCTTGTAGATTGGCTTTTTTCCACTATTTTGAAAATTCTTGGTCAAACATACAGGGATGTTACGATAACAAAAACTCACAATACAATACAATCATGATAACAAGTCCATGATAAGATATTTATCAACGAAATAAAATAAATAATCTTCCATATGCTCACTTATTATATATTATTATGACATGCTCAGAATAGGGATGCTATGGTTCATGGTTCACTCTGCTTGCTTGAGGATTTGTGCCACTCTGGCTTGTTGCGATACCATGATAACGACAATATTGTTACATCCCTACAAAAATATATATTGTCCATATATCGCCCAGTCCTGCATTACACATTACCTGTCATGAAGATACTCAATAAGCAAACCTTATTCCTCTCACTGTGTGTGTGTGTCTGTTTTTGCTCTACTGCTGTGAATAAGCAGTTTTTGAAATGTGATTCAAAGCCATGGTGAGGCAACCATTTGTTGCTCATTCATTGTTGTTTGACAGTTGTGCTCATGTTGTGAAGACAGCATCCATATCATCTGTCTACTTGTCTTCCTATCATTGTCATCTTGTGGAGTATTCTTCTTTCACCATTACTTGGACAAATCCTCTCATCTGGTGCAGTTTTTCTATAGGAAGTATAGGAAAAGCTGCCGATACTGCCTAAAATGGTCGTATCGGTATCGGCGGGTATGTCAGTCTATTCCATGCCATTCCGATACCACGTCATTTATCACATGATATTTCATTTATAGTCATATTTCGAATGCTTCAGTTGACGTTGCACTACTGTTTTATACTTTTTTTATACTCTTACTGTACTATTTACATTATTTTACTATCTTGGAGCTGCACTTTAACAATTATTAATGGAATTTTGATGTATTCCTAGATCCTTGGTTCTAAAAACTTTTTAATTTCAAGGACCCCATAACTCTGAGAGTGTACAAATGGAACCAAATGGACCCGTTAACTCTCAGAGTTACAGATCTGTAAGGGTCCCCCTCAAGGAACCCAGAGAGTCCCTGGATCCCACTTTGAGATTTGAGATTTCCCACTGTCCTAGATTTGTTTCATTTACGCACTGGTATCGGATCGGTGCTTGGTATCGACTGATACGCAAGTGGCATCATTGTGAAGCACAGTAATATTGTTGAACATTGTTACCACTTTGTTACAATACAATTACAGTATATTATCAGAGATGGTCAACATTGTTTCAAAAAGTAAAAACAAACCTTGTAGCTTGAGCTTGCGATACAGGAGCTATATTCGTCTGAAAAACAGTATTTTGTAAAGCAGGAAGTTGAAGCGTTCTATTGCGGCATGTCACACTTTGTAGGACCACAGTTTATAAACATAAAAAGAAAGAAGTGATTTTGCTTATTTCTAACAAAAGATTCACAAAATACGTCTTCAACAGACATATGTTCCATTTGTAATATTTGTATTTCAACCACTTAATAAATAATATATATATACATGCATGCGATTGAGTGTGTGCCCATGACTGTGTCTGACTACACAAGTGTGTGTGATTGTATATCCAGCCCTCAGGGCATCAGAGGCTCTGCTTCTGTCACATCCAGCGTGTAGAAAGCCCTCCTCGGCTGTGTTGCTGTGAAGTGTGTAAGCGTAGCACAGGTGAACAGGTGAAGGTATTGTGGTTAGAAGTCCCTGAGGGACGTGAGCTCGGGTCTCTCTCTCTTCTCTCTCTCTGTGTCAATAGCTCTGTTTCTCCCCGGGTTTTGTTCCCCTGCTGCTGAGAATGAAACCATGTAACCACTTTTCCCCGGCTTCCGCTCAGCATGTTTGTTTATTGTAATCCATACACCGAATGAAAGTATCATCCGGGGTATAGTAAAATAGTCGAAGTCACTGAATAGGACTGTTTTTTTGTTTGCATTAAACATTTATGCCCTATATACTTTTTTTTAATTATTTTTTTACATATGCCCAAAATAGGGACTGGAGTCCAGTGCCTTTATCCAAAGCGCTTTACAATGTGCAGTACATTCACGGCACGCACACATTCACACACGGACAGCAGAGTAACCCATTTAAGGCACCAACCTGCTCATCGAGAGCAGTTTGGGGTTCAGTCTCTTGTCTTGCTCAAGGACACTTGACACTTCGACACTAACACAGCGGGAGCCCGGGAGCGAATTGGGAACCTTCCGTTTCCCAAACGGCTGCTCTAACCCCTGAGCCACTGCCGCCCCCATACTATAGGCCCTATACTAGGCCCCTTCCTTTTTATTCCACATTTCTTGTGAGCTTATTGATCTTCAAATCTCGCCGAAGGGTCGTGCCAGAATAGGGACACGAGGGTTCATGTTGATCAGGCAGTTGGCCTTCTGTTTGTCTCATAGTCACTATAAGAGGGTGAGGCATGGTGAACTCAATGCTGAATTCTAGGTCATCATTCAAATTTCACAGAGGAGTATGGGTGACTTCACTGCTCTATTTGTGTGTGTGTGTGTGTGTGTGTGTGTGTGTGTGTGTGTGTGTGTGTGTGCGTGTGCGTGTACTGCAGGGTTGTATGTGCACACGCATACTGTGCAGGGTTGGGCTGACTGACTTGACCTAGTGACTTTGAGTTGAGGCATGTCTAGTGAGAGTGATAATATGTTAGTGCTGCTGATGAAGACACACATCATCCATTACAATCCTCATCAGCATTACATCACTGCGTGTATATCTCACTGTGGTCAGCAGTGATCTACTTTGGTCCTGTTCTTCATCTGCAACTATTTGTGTTGGTTCATATGGACAAAATCTAAATATAATGATATTTTTCACTAAATACATCGATAGGTGACAATAATATAGATTTTGTTTTTAATTATTCAATTCTTTTTTAAAAGAAATACGCGAAAATAGCCTTTCTACAAGCTCACAATGCATCATGAGACGTGACATGTTCTGAACTTGTACAACTTGTAGATCTGCTATTTTTGCTATTACAGAACATTTTTGACAATGCTTTAAAATACAAGGAATACAAGGATTAAGTGATCAAAACCAGGAAAACACAACACTTATGCCATTTGATAGTACGATATCCAAGATCCCACATGATTTTTAATCTCATTTCACAATATTGATATAATAGATATATTGCCCTGTAGACGAATCCACAGAGCACTCCCCTGGCGCAATCATAGCTGTGGTGTCAGAATGCACACCACAGCAGGAGTCTGACCCCGCAGCACTCTGTGGATCCGTCTAGGACTCTAGGCCAATATTAAACGGAAGTGCTAGAGAAATGCAAGTAGGCCTATTGTATTAGGCTACGTTAGACAGATCTCCTCCTGATGGGACATGTTCGCAGTCTAAATAATAAGATGTTAAGTGTACAAATTGGCCCAATAATGGTAACTTTCAGAGTTAAAAAAACTAATTTGACTGTGCACTGTATATGCATCCTTCTCTCTCTATTCTCTCTTCTCTCTCTCTCTCTCTCTCCTCTCCTTTCTCTCTCGTCTAGATTTTTGCTGTTGGGCATAAACCTTGTATTTCCATTTTTCTTCAATTGATGCCTTTCTTCCTCATACTACGGTGTCACACAAAAATAGCAGATCTACAAGCTCACAACACATCGCAATTGCGACCCGTTGTGAGCTTGTAAATATGCAATTTTTGCTACTTTTGAAACATTTTATAGTGAAAGTGGTTAAGTGTGTCTGTAGCTTTTATGAATATTAAACCAATTACATTTTTTTAATTAACAAGAGCTTGTGACTAAATAATAACTACATTGGATCCATCGAAACGCAGGTTCTTTTCCATTTCCTGAAAAGTATCCATTTTGGAGTTACAAGGTTTCCACCCGACAGTGACAAAGTGTTTCTTCCCTCACACGTTTGTGTCTTAACCCTGAGTAACACTGTTGACACTTGGCTAGCACTGAAACAGCCTGTTTGGTTTGGAACAGGAAACACTGTTGCACCATACTGGGGAACACAATGCAGTATCAACACAACCTGGGAACACACTGGCAAGTTGGCACAAAGGCACATGTACCCGCACACAATCACATTCCTAATGGCATATCTCACTTGATATTCTGCGTATCAAAATGATAAATGCACCGATATGATGATTGGAAATCAAATAGGAGACTCAAATAGGAGGCTCAGTAGGAGACTCTTTGAGTCTCGTACTCTTTGAGACTCTTTGAGTCTCCGCCGGGTTAGGAATGCGACAAAAACTAAAACATCTCCACGAATTCAAGGCTTCATGGGGTGTGTAATTGATAGAAAATAAGTAATTTTTGGGGTGAACTACTCCTTTAATGTTTTGGTAAGCTGAAAGAGAAAGTTGCCGTTCCCATTAGCATTTGGCACAGACTTCCTCCTTAATGTTACAAGGTGTCCCGCCGTCAAATGGGAATTTCATGTGCTTAGTTACTGTTTTGAAAAGCTACTGTACTGTTGTACTGTTTCAACATGTTGTTTTTTTCTCAAACGATTAAACGAGCCAATAGCGGAGTGTTGTGAGAAGGGCTCATTAGGGGATTAGCAGGGCGTGGTCTGGATTCATTTCCCTTCAAGGGGGCGTGTCATATTAAACACACTTATGCATGCACGTACATGTACTTACATAAATTGAAATAAATACTGTAAATTCAAGAGCCTTTCACAGCATAGAAGTAATGTTTATATCAAGCAAAGTCGCAGAGCACCAGGTTTGGGCCGACTGGTTTAACGGGTGACGTCTCTGACTTGTCTCAACACACACACACACACACACACACACACACACACACACACTGTGAGAAACTTTTTCCGCTCTCAATGAAGGTTGTCAAATAGCATGACAGTTTGAGTTTGTAACAACAAATGGCAAATATCATATTACCTTGGCTGAGATGCGGCTTTTTGATTGTGCGCTGCGGTATATTAGGTGGCCTTTAACATTAACACAGTGGAAGTGCAAAGGTATTTGTGTGAGGTCAAATTCCTCCATCTTATGTTACTTTTACAGGGGCTTCTGTGAAAGCTATTCTTATGGAGAATGGGTTACCTACTTTCTTTCTCACTGACCTGGATTGCTGGTTTAGAAGTCTCAAGATATATACTGTGATTTATAGGTTAATACTTGGTTCAATAGTTTTAGTTTGGTTCTGTTAGCTGCTACCACTGTTTCTGTATGACAGGGGTCCTCAACAGGGGGTCCGGGACCCCCTCAGAGCTACTACAGGGGGGCCGCCAAATCTTTGTGATATGTTTTTTTTTTTACATTAAACACTTGAACCCTAGCATCCCTTTTCTGAGGAGAACTTTAGCAAAAAATAGCCGATCTACAAGCTCACAACGCCTCGCGCTGTGAGGCGTTGTGAGCTTGTAGATCTGCTATTTTTGGCACAGCGTTATACTGTAGGTGTAGAGGGAAAAAAGAGCAGACCAAGTAAACAAAAAAAAGTTGAATCTGAAACACACTTTTATAGAATATATAGTGGGGGTCCCTGCTTCACCTCTCTCTCAGCTAGGGGGTCCTTGGTCTGAAAACATTGAAGACCCCTGCTGTACGATATGCATGTAGATTAGAATGATGGCATATGTATTCGGTTCAACTGTTACAGCTTGTAATGAAAAAAGTGTAACTTTGCACAGTCTGTCTTGTCAAATGGTGCACAGCACTTGATTTGGGACCGTGGGTGAATCTCAGGATGATTCAAACGGATCCTCAGAATTACCCTGGAGAGTCACTAGTTCTCAACATGGGAACTAGACCCCCAGGGGTCCTTGAGAGGGTTTACAGCTAAATGATTGATAGTTCATGATTGATGGGACTGAAATGGACCCTTATGTGTCTGTAACGGGAAATTTAACCATTTGGCAGTGGTGATAGAAGTACTCACATTTTGTACTTAAGTAAAAGCACCAATGAGCTTGTAGAGCCGATCTACAAGCTCACAACATGTCGCAAAGCGGCGCATTGTGAGCTTGTAGATCGGCTATTTTCAAATAACCTAAGTATGCATAGGGCTGAAGTGGTTAATGCATGTTTTGTAATAATAATCTAAATCTACAAAGTAACTAGTAAGTTTTCAAATAATTGTAGTGGAGTAAAAAGTAAAAGTATTGAAAATTGGGAACACTCCAGTAAAGTACAAATTCCTCAAAAGTGTACTTAAGTACAGTACTTGAGTAATTGTACTTAGTTACTTAGTTACTACACCACTGCCATTTGGTTCCTCTCTGAGTTAAACCAACAGTGTAGATTTGGATGTCGGTGAGTCCAGGAAGATTCAAATGGATCCTCTGGAATTATTCTGGAGAAAGTGAGGTCAAATGTACAGACAGGTCTTATGTTTCCACTATCTTTCAACGTAGTAAATGATCTAAGAGGGAACGCAGACGCTCATTGTCCTTGTTCTCCTAGACATCAGCGCCACCTTTGATACGGTTGATCATAATATCCTTCAGGACAGACTTGAGATCTGTGTTGGTGTATATGCCAGAGTTCCCCAGTGGTTCAGATCCTAATTTATATATTTGTGGTACTTGGTGATCACTCTTCAAGGCAAGACAAGACAAGTTTATTTGTATAGCATATTTCAACAAAGTGCTTTATATAAAACATTAAGGAAAATAAACATGTTATAACAGGACATTTGACACACCTTTCTCCTTTATAGGAAACACCTATTCAGGACACGGAAAGTTATTTTTTAGCTGTGATTTTAAAGAACTGAGAGTTGTAGCAGACCTGCAGACCGTTCTGGGAGTTTGTTCCAGATTCTGTATGTGGTGCATTAAAACTGAAAGCTGCTTTCCCTAGAATCAAAACAAAACATTGTTTAGCTTAGATTCTAGGGACAAAAGGTAGACCTTTCCCAGAGGTCTGGATGGTTCGTGATATCGCACAAGATCATAAATGTATTTTGGCCCTAAAACATTCAATGCTTTAATAAACCAACATTCATATTTTGAAATAAAAATGTTTGACATACAGGGAGGTAAGGTAAGGACATTAGGCAACTGAAGATGAATGCATGGGCAAGTTCTCCTAAATCCTGCTGCTGAGACATACGTCCTTTAATCCGTGTAATTGTGTTAATGTGGCTTTTAGAATTCAGGTTTGAATCCATGACTACACCAAGGTTTTTTGGCTTGGTTTGTGGTTTTTAACATTACCAATTGAAGCAGGAAAAGTAGACATTGACATGTGGTGCATGGTGTTCCCTAAGGCTCCTGGGCCCCATTCTCTTCAAGATGTACATGTTAGCACTTGACTGTGATCAGAAAGCACAAAATACATTTCCATACAGTCATGTAGATTTATGTAGTTATGCATGCTGAGGAGGACCCCAGCCCCAGTTACTTTGTTGTATCCTCATATGAGTCTTTGCCACATTTACACCATAGTCAATTGTTTTTCTGACTTAAAGCATGGGTGACTTAGTTATACGTACATTGTACATACACTGATCTATTTTTATTATCCTATTAGTATAAAACTATTGACTCTTTTTTTTAGCTCTTGTTTTTCTCTTTCTCTTTCTCTTTCTCTTCTTTCTCTTTCTTTACTTATTTTCATTATTACCTATGCTGCTACATTGTCTCGAAGGAAGCCTAACAAAAATTAAGTTTTACTCTTATGTACCTGTGTAGACAATGTATCAATGAAGTACAACATTGAATCTTAAACCTTGGGCCAAGGACAGAGTCAGAAACCTTGGTGTCATTATTGACTCTGATTTAAAGTCCCACATCTGAAATGTTACAAAATTATATTTTAACACTTCAAGGACTATTTCCAGAGTTTGGCGTTCTCTTTTATTAGCAGCATGATTACTGTAATGCTCCTGTCTGGTCTACAAAAAAAAAGAAAAAAGCAGCTTGACGCTTACAACTTGTGTGTGTAGAATACAGCAGGACATAGTTTTGGAATTGATCTCAAGATCTTTTTTTATTGGTTTTTAAATCACTAAATGGCAATGCATCTGCCTATTTATCTGAGATGCTTTCTAGTCATGTGTCTGGCAACACCCGTAGATCCTCTGACACTGGTCTCTGAACTGTTCCAGAAACTAGAACAAAAAGAAATGGAGAAACAGCTTTTAGATATTATGGTTCTAGCCTTTGGAACAAACTTATGGAGGATCTACAGGTCTCTGAATCTGTGGGCAGTTTTAAAACAAATCTTAAAGGTTCTATGACATTCATTTTCACTTTTTTTATTTCTATGTTTTTTGGGGGGTTTTATGACCTCAATTACACAAATAAAACTGAACTTTGAACAGTCAGTGGATTTTCTGTGGTCTGGGGTTTTCTGAATAATTAGGCTGAAAAGTAATCTGATTGGCCCTTGGATAGTGAAGTCACAGGCCATTAATCCCGCCCACTCTCCTCCTCGCCCCTCGCCCCTCCCCTCCCCAGTCAAAATTCTATTTCTCCCCTGAGCCAGCAGGCAGGCTCTAAAAAAGAATGTCAGCACTTGCACAAGAGACCCGGGTTCAAATCGAGTGTAGGATGTGAAAGTTACATAGTGCAGCTTTAACATATTTCTATTTTCCACTTTTTAATTTTTCATTCTGTTTTGTGAAGCGCAGTTGCAATTGTTGTATGAAATGTGCTATATAAATCGAATGTATTTGATTGATTGATTGCCATGATCAATGTTGTTGATTTGGGAAGCTCTAAGACTGGCCGGTTGAATTAGATGTTCAGAGAGCAGTCTACAGTGGATGGATTTGGTTTTGTTATTCTCAACACGATCCTGCAAAATCTATCTTTGTGTGTGTGTGTGTGTGTGTGGGTGTGTGTGTGGGGGTGTGGGTGTGTGTGTTAAAGAAATTGGTTTATAACAAATCTCTAACAAACCTTTGTTAGGGCGGGTAAGCTTCTTCTGACTCGTGACACTCCCTATTTATTTATTTATACGTTTTTTTGCGAAAGAGCACATATAAACATTACTAAGAGGGTACAAACAGAAGAGAAAAAAGCAACTGTAAAAAAAACACCAAAAAAACACACACTCACTCACTCACTCACTCACTCACTCACTCACTCACTCACTCACTCACTCACTCTTTCTTTCTATTCCTCCTCCTCTCTCTCTCTCCCGTCTCTCTCTCTCTCTCTCTCTCTCTCTCTCTCTCTCTAGGCGAACTATCAGAAAGCACGGTCCGTCTCCTGTAAAACGATGGGACGAAGAATAGCCAGCACCTCCGGCCAGTGGGACCAGCGCTTCAGCACGTCCAACTGGCCGTCGCCCCCTAACGGTCTGAAGCCCAGCCGCAGTGACCCTGCCCTGGCGGGGGCGCCACTTGTCGCTGCACCTCCTCCACGTGCCCCAGCATCTCCAGTTGCTCCTGTTGCCGGTGGTCCTGGTGTTGCACTCCTTATGGTGACCATTTAGTTTTGTACACATATTACGTGCATACATATACCACCATGTAGAAATACTCTGTTACAAGTAAAGGTCCGGTATTCAAAACGACTTGAGTAAAAGTACAAACTTATTGGCATCAAAATATACTTAAGTACTGAAAGAAAAAGTACTCATTATGCAGAATGTCCCATTTTTTTCCCAAATAAATATTTTTTTTTGAAAATAGCCAAAGTATATAGGGCTGAAGTGGAGTAAAAGTACAATATTTTACTCTGAGATGAAGTGGCGTAGAAGTAAAAGTATTAAAAATTGGAAATAGTCCAGTAAAGTAAAAATACATCAAAATGGTAGTAATGTAAATGTACTTAGTTAATTTCCACCACTGAGCTTCACTACCCTTTTATGAGACATTTTACATTTTAGGATGTGTCTTGTTAAGTAAAATGGTTTCTTTTTGCTTTCAGTGGGAGTGGTGTAGTAGATAGCTAGCTTGTATCATATTATTATTGTGTGTGCATAAACCTTTGGAAGTTCTTTATGGAATCATCTAAGTCACTATAGATCTCAATGTGGGGTCCGTGGACCCCCAGGGGTCCTTGAGGCGGTTCCAGGGGGTCCCCAGCTAAATGATTGATAGTTAGGAATTAAATTAACCCGTAAGTGTCTGTAACTGTGAGAGTGGAACCAAATGGAACCAAAGAGCTAAATTAAGACTGAAGGTTTTTACAGTATAGATTGGGGTTCCAGCGATAAAGAACAGTTATCAAATGTGGATCTGTGGCATTCATATTGCATATCAAATTGAATCACTGATCTAAGTTACATGGACCTTGTGAAATGCTACATGTCTCTTTGCAGAGGGCCAAAGGACACACGATGTCGAGCCAGCAGACCACCATGCAGTCAAGTCAGACTCGAACCAGTCGACAGAGCACTAATTACTCCATGACCAACGGCACCGTGCAGACCGTCAACACCCAGACAAAGAGCAGCGGCCGCCCGCCGTCTGTCCTGTCACTGGCCAAGACGACTAAGATAGAGCAGCAATCATCGTGAGTTCATTTACACATACATACAGTACATACAATAACTGAGTCTGTGTTGCTCCCGCAATATCTCAGAACTGCTCCTTCCATCAAGGTTTTTAAAACGGGTGTTAAGACCGCCAATTGACAGGACGCCCTCTTAAGTATTTTTTATAGCAGCCCACTCATGTTTTAGTTCCCTCTTGCTCGGTTATTTTAGTTTGTTGATCTCAAAACCTTTTTAGTTTTTATAGTGGCCAACACCCTTGATTTCCACCCTTTTATTATTGTTATCGTTTCTTATTATGAAGCTCTTCAAGATTTGTCCCAGCAGATGAGAAGTGCTATATAAAGTTAATGTATTATTATCATTATATCTACTTGGACCCTGCAACATACTGTAGTAGATTTACTTTTTTAATAGTAACCGTAAGGATTTATTATTGCCTTTTTCTCTCCACCCATTCATCTTCATGTGGACCTGGCTGTGTGTTTGTGTGCAGGGTGAACATGTCAGACCTCACCCTGAAGGAGGCTGTGGAGTTCCTGTCTCACGCGGAGGAGAACTACCAACTGTGTGGGGCTTCTTTCATCCAGCACGCCACCTTCAAGGAGGAGCCACCCAAACAGGAGGTCAGCAGCACACACACACACACACACACACACACTCACACTCACACTCACACTCACACTCACACTCACACTCACACTCACACTCACACTCACACTCACACTCACACTCACACTCACACTCACACTCACACTCACACACACACACACACACACACACTTCCTGTCTCTTTTACAAATGCTCTCATATTATTCTGTACATTAAGTTTCAAGTGTGCACACTCAGTCTTGTCAGATAATTTCAGTACACAAACAAACTGTGTACAGAATTGCCACAGGTAAAGGTACCTCCCATGCTTTATGTTGTGCCTTTTGTACATCTTTCCCTGAGGGAACGGGAGGACCTTATTTATCTTGTCTATCTTCATGGCCTGCTTGTAATCATTGTATTATACTGTCTATGTGTGACCATGTCTACAAGCAGAGGAAAGTGCCACATGTCATGTCTGTCGCACAGAAACCTTGCAGTGACAGTGTCACACAAAAGTATGAGAAATATGTAGCTGATGGACAAGCTCACAATAGTTCTGGATGTAGATATTTTTGCTATTTTGGAATGTTTCCACCTGTAATGACATTCCCAAAGTAGGGACGCCAGGTTGAAAGTGGTGAAGTGTGTCTGTAGGTTTTATAAATATTTAACCAATGAAAATGATTAACAAGAGCTTGTGACTACATAATAATAACTACATTATTCGAACCATCAGAAAACCGGTACTTTTTTCAATTTCCTGAAAAGTAACAGTTTTGGACATTCAAGGCTTCCGCCCGACAGCAACAATACATTACACACACATTTCACTTATTTATTCGTTGGTATTTATCCGCTGTTTTCCCGGAGTGCCTTCCACTTGCTTTATTTGTCGATATTTTATCCAGTGCTTTCTCTGTGCACCCCCTCACACCCGATACCCCCCCCCCCCCTCAGGTCCTGGAGCTGGGAGGAATCCCTGCGCTGGTGGCCTTGCTGCAGAGCCCCAACGCTGACGTCAGCCAGAGTGCCTCGGCTGCCTTGAGGAACCTGGTGTTCAGGGACCAGGCCAACAAGCTGGAGGTCCAGCAGTCTGGGGGGATAGCCTGGGCTCTGAAGCTTTTGAAGGAGACGGACTCCACAGAGACCCAGAGACAACTCACAGGTAGAAATGCACTCAGAACATAAGCGAGAACTCAAGATATCTGTGTTTTGTTTTTCGTCCCCATTCGCAATAGGCAAACATTCGGTGAAAGTACAGTAGCTGATTTGTGACGCTTTGTGAGCTTGTAGATTTGGTGTATTGGGAGAACTGGGGGACCCCAGGTCAGTGAAGATTGTAGGGTTTAAAGTGGTTAAGAAGATAGTAGACTAGAATGTGAGCTCCACAGAGCTCACCTCGCCAGCCCTTTTCTTTTAAAACAAGCTTGGAAATGAACTGTGTGAACTTGATTCAGTGCTCGGTCTCTCTGTGTACTTGGTCTGATGGCGCGCAGTAAAACTGAGCTGTTGGGAACACGGTTATAATAGTTTTAGTTCGTTTTAAATATTATTTTTCTAATTCAGTTAGTTTTAATTCGTTTTTAGAGCGGATTTGTTTTTATTTATTTTTGAAAATGCCAATAGTTTTAGTTTTTATTAGTTGTAGTTTTTTTATTTGTCAGGTGCAGGATTGAAAAGGTAAGTATTGTGTTGTAAAAACTTAACAAAAGATAGCATTTAAAAAATGTATTCAGTTACAGATGAACCACCAACCATCCACAAATGAAAACTAAGGGAATTTTGTCTATAATTTCAGTTTGTTTTAGTTTAGTTTTGTAAACACACAATACAGTTTCAGTTAGCTATTGTTCTTTTTTTTTTTTGAGTTTGTATTTAGTTCAGGTAACGAAAACGTTTTTTTCAATCTTAGTTTTCGTTATTTTGTTAGTTTTCGTTAACTATAATAACCTTGGTTGGGATGTGGGACTAACGGGCAGCCCCCCCTGTGTGTGTGTGTGTGTGTCAGGTCTGCTGTGGAACCTGTCCTCGGCTGATGAACTCAAGGAGGAGCTCATAGCAACAGCGCTGCCTGTGCTGACTGAGAGCGTGGTGGTGCCTTTCACCTGCTGGTCAGACAGCAGCGCCAACAACAACATCCACCCTGACGTCTACTTCAGTGCCACCGGATGCCTACGGTAAGGACACCCTGTCCCCAGTAGTACGCTTTGAATCCATGTGGTATCACTCACCGTCTGTGCCTTTGTTGAGCTAACCACTGTAAATCTATTGTGCTTTTTTGACATCTGCCTTGTGTGTGTGTACTTGTATTATTACACTTGTGCAACTATAGTAGAATATAGTAGTGCAGTATATAGTGCAACTATAGTAGAATTTAAGAAATACTGTAGATATTGTAAGGACAATTTGCGTCATCCTCGGAAGAGAAATGGTTGTTTTATGGTTGTGTGTGTGTGTGTGTCGTGCACTGAAAATAGCTACAAGCTCAAAATGTGCCACAGCGTGACACGTTGTGAGCTTGTTGATCAGCTAAAAATGGCTTTTATGAAATTGCAATCCTAAACCAACAACATTTGACTTTTTGTTGTGTAGTATGCTCAGAGTAGGAATTGACTGTGTGCAGACCACACAATCAGTGTGTATGCAGACTATGCACACACACACTTGTGGTGTTGGGTGTGTCTTTGGTAACCATGGTTATCAATTGCCTGTTCATTTGTAACGTCACGTGAATAGACACTATTTAATGGGTTGTTGTGTTTGTTGGTTCAGTTCTCACCCTGATGAAGACCTTAACCGGTCGAAACATGTTGGCATTTGTAAAGAATAATATTTGTTTAACTTTACTTCCTCTCCTCCACATCTTTTGAGTGCTCGGATCTCTTCTTCTTTTTAAAAGTTTCCAAGTCCCGCTGATCCCCGTAGCACCATACACCTTTAAGACTTTTTTATATCTCCTGTGAGGACCCGGTGTGTCTTTTGTCTGCAATCCTAAAACGTTGATGTCCTAAATGTTGATAGTAATACAAACGTGTGTGTGTGTGTGTGTGTGTGTAGGAACCTGAGCTGCGCACAGATGAAGGAGAGGCAGGCCATGAGAGGTTGTCGTGGTCTTATCGACTCCATCATGAGCTACGTGGAGTCTTGTGTGGCAGAAGAAAATCCAGATGACAAGGTAATAAACTCCACACCTAAGTCTGAGAAACCCACAAGATCTCACCTCAGAAAGCCTGGTGTTGCTCTATATACACCACACCCACACTAACTCCCTCCAGCCTATCTCCAACTATCACACATGTACGTTGGAGAATAGTGATAGTTAAACCACTTCAACTCTATCCTGGGGGTGAATATTCGGTGACAATGGCAGATCTACATGGTCCAACCGAATGGAGGATATGTGTAAACATATTGCACTTTGTATCACTGTGTTAATTCATTCAATCCGGGATTTTTGAAAGAATCGTGAAAATGTGTGCAAATCTTTGAATATATATATTAGAGATTGGGGTCCACGGCCAAATACATATAATTTTCGGGGCCCTTGACATGAAAAAGGTTAAAGGACCACTGATATTTTAACAACATGAGTTTTTCAGAAAACTGTTAGGATTTAGATATTTGTAGAATCCCCAGAAGCAAAGATTTGAGTTACAAATGTTCGCTTTAAAAAAATATATATATATATTCAAAGATTTGCACACATTTTCAAAGTTTAAAAGTATAGCAGATCTACAAGCTCATAGTGCGGCACTCGGTGCCGCACTATGAGCTTGTATATCTGCTATTTTTTTAATAGCCAAAGAAATCCGAAAATGACACAGATGCGTTCCTGGTCTTAATGGGTTAAAGAAGCTTATCTTCAATTAGGTTATGTAACCTGTAGAAAGTAAATCTATAATGGCTAACTATGTGAAGTGTAACGCCATGTAATTACTGCAGTGACAGCATGGCTGTCTTACCTTTGTAGTGGTTTAAACTTTAAAGGACTATACCGGAATGTCCTTGTCTTTTCACAAACTACCACATGACACCTTGCTTCAGTATTCTGAGGCAAACATGTGGCGTTGTGACAGATAGGCTATTTATAGGCTATTTGGTGTTGAGGCATAAAAGTAGTGGGCCTAGGATAGAGCCCTGGGGGACCCCTGTTCAACTAAGATTATAGGGCAGTGGTTCCAAAACCTTTCTGGAGCAGGGCCCACTTTAAAATCTCAGTTTGGGAATCACTGAAATAGGGTGGTTAAATGAATAAGTGGTTGTGGACGGAGGCCAGCACGGCAGCTATGATCTCATAACAAACTCCTATCTGTTGTGTATCAGGTGTCTGCTGGTGTGCATGTGTGTTGTTGATGCACTTCAGAATGTGTTCATTCTGCATTCTCTCTCACATGATCTTTCCTAATAGGATGTGCCTTGAGGACAGAGTACACACATAACCACCCATCTGCAAAAACAAACACATGTACTGTATACACATATGTGGTTTGCACATTCTCTCTCTCTCTCTACAGGGTTGACTGGGGTTCCAGTGTAGCATTTAAGATGCCTAACTATTAGATATATGCTTCACAATGCAAACCCATGTATATATTCACACATTTAGACATGTGATTCTGATGGGGGGTGTGTGTGTGTGTGTGTGTGTGTGTGTGTGTGTGTGTGTGTGTGTGTGTGTGTGTGTGTGTGTGTGTGTGTGTGTGTGTGTGTGTGTGTGTGTGTGTGTGTGTGTGTGTGTGTACACAAGAAGAAGAGATAATTAGAATTTAGAAGCATCATTTATTGACCCCCTAATTAAAAAAAGAATAAAAAAACGAATTGCTAAGAAAAAAAATACAGCTATGTATCTGCTCATTCCGCAACAAGCTAATGAAGCGTGTCTGAAAAACCTGAACCGAACCAAACCAAAACATAACCTAGTAAGATAGTGAACCTAGTCCATAACTGCCTAGAGGCCCATAAAGATTAGTCTGAGAACTTAAAGGTAGGGTAAGTGATTTACTTTGGTTAACATAAGTGTTAAATAGCTCTATATTCTGATAGTACTCATTGCTATTAGAGTGTTTGTTCAGTAAAAGGAGTCTCCATGTCTCTCCAGATCTTTATTAAACAGAAAATGCATTTTCAGTACTCTTAAATGTTGTCACATACCTGCAAATGTACTTATATTCTGTTTACTATAGAGCTGGAGAGACCCCTGTGACCGAACAAACGCTCTGTAGCAATGATTACTATCAGAATATAGTACTTGAACCTTTTAACAAAAAAACTAAACAAAAACAAATATCACATACCCTACCTTTAACCACTTGAACCCTATTACCCAGTGGTGGAAATGGCCTGGATTCGCTTTGGGAACCCTACTTGTCACACATGCACGCGCGTGCATGTGTGACAAGTAGGGTTCCCAAATCCAGAGACCCCTGTGACCGAACAAACGCTCTGTAGCAATGATTACTATCAGAATATAGTACTTGAACCTTTTAACAAAAAAACTAAACAAAAACAAATATCACATACCCTACCTTTAACCACTTGAACCCTATATACGGTACCTAAAATAGCTGCAACCTCCCATCAATGACCAATGATTCACATTAAAAAGTTTTGCCTATAATATGCCCAAAATAGGGACACAAGTTTGAAAGAGATTAAGGTTTTGTTTTCTCCATACAGAATTTTATTAGTATTTCTTTCTGATTTGAATCCAGCACATGATGTACAGACACGTTCTGAAAACAGGCTAAAACAGTCATGCAAAAGGTTGGCATAATGAAACAGTGTTGTTTGATGAGTGCTAAATAAACATGCTGTGTTTATAGTTGACACCTGACTAGAGGTTAGTTTGTCTAGCCTGTATCCAGATTCCAGAGATGATTCATCGCGACCGTGGGAATGCTAAAACATCCACGGATTGTTGTAATTATATGACATTCACAACGGCTTAGAATGTATGTGGGCATGGTTTCTAGAATTGCAGCACATGAATTAAAGTAATTAATCTCGTGCCCTGTCCTCTCCTCCCCTCCATGTAGTCAGTGGAGAACTGTGCATGCATCCTCCATAACCTGACCTACCAGTTGGAGGTCGAGTCCCCCGAGTGCTTTGCAAAGTACAACCCACCTGAAGAGGACACTTCTGTCGTGAAAAAGATCGCCTCCATTGGCTGCTTCAGTGCCAAGAGCAGCAAGATCCCCAAAGAGGTGAGGAATCACAGGGTTTTATCAAATCAAAACTCTTCCAATGTCTTGCCTAAATCCAGAGGAAACTTTGATGCCACCCTCTCCTCTCCTCTCCTCTCCTCTCCTCTCCTCTCCTCTCCTCTCCTCTCCTCTCCTCTCCTCTCCTCTCCTCTCCTCTCCTCTCCTCTCCTCTCCTCTAACTATTAGATTAAGATTGATTTGGAGGACCCTGAAGACACTAACCCATCGGGCGTTCACTGGCTGTGCCATCCTAAGGCACTGAAGACCTACCTGTCACTGCTCGGCTCTTCCCAGAAAGATGCCACCTTGGAGGCCTGCTGTGGGGCCCTACAGAACCTCACTGCCACCAAGGGGCCGGTGAGAGGCAACAGTTAATATAAATTATCAGTAATCGATAATAAAAAATTATAATCTATTTAAATAAAGTCATCTGTATTCAAAAGCACAGAAAATACAGATCTACAAGCTCGAGATTGATTGATGTACTGATTGATTGATGTACTTTATTTAGTAAGACATGAGAAACAGTACATGGAAGTACAATTCACAATACAAGGTCTACTTAACTGGATAACTCATAAAAGCACTGAGTTTGTTTGAAATGAGTTCCCACGCACACTGTGACACGCAATGTGACACTGTCACATTGCCACGTATTTGGGGGGGGGGGGGGTGGGGGTTGTAGATCTGTGCTTGTACATCTGAGCTTGTAGATCTGTGTTGATGTAGGATTACATTTTTTAAGTAATTACCCAGAAATGTGCTTCTCGATGAATGGAAAAAGTAAAAGATAGAATAACCACTAATAAGATAATCGATAGTTGCAGCCCATGTGTGTACGGATGTTTTCGAGGGAGCAGACAGACAGACAGATAGACAGACAGACAGACAGACAGACAGACAGACAGACAGACAGACAGACAGACAGACAGACAGACAGACAGACAGACAGACAGACAGACAGACAGACAGACAGACAGACAGACAGACAGACAGACAGACAGACAGACAGACAGACAGACAGACAGACAGACAGACAGACAGACAGACAGACAGACAGACAGACAGACAGACAGACAGACAGACAGAGTGTGAGAAAGTCACTAACTAACTAGTGGCCAGACTGTTGCCACCCACGATTTTCAAATGCTTCCGTCAGCATTCAGAGATTGGTGGAATAGTTGTCTGGCTACGCGAGACTACTACAGTAACTATGAAGGAGAAATGACCTTTCACCCCCTTCTGGTTTGGTTTACTTTCCAGGGGTCCAATGCCATGAGCCAGGTCATGGTTCAGAAGCTGGGGGCTCTGCATTACGTCTCCCCTCTTATTCAGTCTCCCAACCAGGGCCTGCAGAAGGCCGCTATGTCTCTGATGGGAAACCTGTCACGGACCAGCAGCCTCCAGATCTCCATGGGTATGGACAAACATCACACAGCCAGGATGGATATTAGAGATGCACAGCTGATTATTTCCCCAGATATTGTGATCATGGTTTATTTATCTGTAAGAAAAAGAAAAGAAAAAGCTAGAGCATCATCAAATTATTATTATTATTATTAATAGTCTTACCCAAACCTGATATTTACACCAACCATTGTAAGGCTTCTGCAAATGTCTCTTTTCAAGTTGGTGTGGCTGATATGCCAAATGTTTTTATGCCTATAATCGTGGAAAGTAAAATCTGATTACGTATACATATTTACTCAATTTTATTCACAGAAATTATGCAGCATTATCACATTATCACGACATACTGTACATACAATTATTATTTGAGGGTCCTTGACATGAAAAAAGTTTAATAACCATTATTGCTCTTAAAGTCCATGCTGTGTGCTTTGTGTGTCCCGTTCAGCACGGCAGCTTCTCCCTGAGCTGGCCGGTCGCCTGACCTCTGGCGCCAAAGAGATGGGCAACTGTGACGACACCATAGCGTCCACCTGTCACACCGTACGCGGCCTGTTGCCGGTCGATGCCGAGGTCAGCAAGAAGATCCTCAACAACGAGCTGGTGACGTCACTGACCGACATCAGCGAGAACGAGTAAGATTTGCCCTGCAGTGCAACGACCTGCCGTTAGTAGCCTAATGCAGCAACGACTGCAAGATATTGTAAAGCAGAACCGAACATTGTAATACCAATACTCATCAGAATTTGTTTAGAAAATATTGATCACTAAAAAGAAACAAAATGATTGACCATTTTCATACACTGTATATATAAACAGGTTGAAGGATAGATAGGCAGACAGACAGACAGACAGACAGACAGACAGACAGACAGACAGAGGTGTGTTCCTGTGTGTTGCAGAAACATTATGCATTATACTATATTGTTATTAGGGTTGTTTATATCTAACCTTCATATTTTACCATCAACTTATAGAACTTATATAATACATTATGATATTTGGAAGCTTGTAAGAGCCTAGATGTCTCCACTAGGTACTGATAGCTATTGTTTTGGTTACACCCTGTCTTGTTATGGTTCGGCTTGTCCTTGAAGCAGCTACAGCTACAGGTCTCAGTATGGTCTGAGACCTGTGCTCCTTGGCAGAACTACACAGACCTGAGTGCTATTGTACTTCTCCCTGTGATATCATGTACAGTAAAGCTTAACCATTACCTCCTATAATATTGTCTCAACTCCTATTGCCTCATCAATTACCGATTGATCCAGAATTCCACGAGAGTGTGTATATTATGACAATGTGCAAGAGTAGCACTTATGATCATGTAAATTTGAGGCTTTGTATTTAAAATGCCACTCTATTGCAACATTCTTGTAACATGCATATCGGCTATTTATTTTTATTTTGTTCTTGTTTATACAGAAACACATATTATTCTCCATCCGATTGTTTTTCCACTGACCCCTGTGTTTTCATTCTAGGTCTTTTCCTAAAGGCAGTAAAGCAGCAGCATTACTGCTCTACAACCTATGGCACGAGAAGAGTTTGCAGGGGACTCTAAAAAAGGTAACACCACTCTAACACAACTTGCAGCACACAGGTTAACCCATTCAATCCGGGAAAAATGTTTTCTAAATCCTAACAGTACAGTATGTTGCTACTGTATATCAGTGGTGCTCCAACTTTTCCATGTCAAGGACACCCAAAATGATATGTATTTGGCCGCAGACCCCCATCTCAAAATATGTTGTTCCAGGGACCCCCCAGAAGCACAGATCGGAGTTAAAAATGTTCGCTTTAAAACATATATATATATATATTCAAAGATTTGCACTAATTTTTCACGATTTTTCTAAAAATAGCAGATCTACAAGCTCATAGCGTGGCAGTCAGTGCTATTTTTTTAATTGCCAAAGAAATCTTAAAATGACACGGATGCGTTCCCGGTCTTAATGGATTACACTATGGTGTATGTGCACACTGCGGACAAATGGCTTCACCTGTTGGGAGGGGCTGGGTTAGATGTGCATTGCTTTCTCAAAGTGGACCCCCAGGGATCCTCCGAGGGGGTTTCCAGGGGGCCCCCAGCTAAATGATTGGACCAAATGGACCCTTACAGGTCTGTAACCCTGAGAGCGTACAAATGGAACCAATGGGTCCATTTGTTTCAGTTTGTACGCTCTCAGAGTTATGGGGGCCCGTCCGTGGCCTAATGCATAGCAAACTGGGGGTCCTTGAAATTGTAATGTTCGAGAACCTCTGATGTACTGTACCGTACAGTATAGTTTGTGCGGGCACGTTCCCGGCCCTCTCTCACCCTCCCCTCCTCCCCCGCTCCCTTGCACACTGCCCCACCCACACTCTGGGCAGAGTGTGGAAACAGTCCCACTGGAATCCTGTGAGACTGGTTCTCATTCCTCACTTGTCTGTTAGTTGAGGGATAGTGAAGGGTGAGAAGTAGATAGATTAATACTCATCATACTTCTTCGTACAATGGTGTAATGCGCCCGGAAATAGCCGATCTGCTACTTTCGGCACAAGACACCGTCATGTGATGAAGAATTATAGTTCAGGATTAAAATGAAGTGATCAAGAAAGCGAGAGAGAGAAAGAAAATAATCAATATTTCATATTTTTTTAAATGTAATCTGATTAACAAAATTAGACTTGTCTGCATACATCTGCTTTGCTATTTTAAACATGCGTTATTGTGAACTCTTCCATGTGCAGCTGGGGATGGCCAAAGCTCTGTTCATCAATGACGCCACCACCGCAGCACACAAGTCGGTACAGGTCATCGAATGAGTCATCATCATCATTACACACAGGTATTGAAAGCTCTCTTTCTGGGATCACAGTTAAAATGTTGTCATGACACTGTGCATTCTTGAACTTTCTTGAACTTTCCTCGAAACTGTCTTTAATTATCAACCTCTCTCTCTCTCTCTCTCTCTCTCTCTCTCTCTCCCTCCCTGTGTGGCCCTGCTCCATCATGTTTAGATACTGCGGTGGATGCGCCCGTGCCATGGGGAGAGCTCAAGAGCCATTGTCGCAATAATCACCTTCATTCATTCACTTAACGCCTGTTGAAAGTACCTGTCAATTATGATACATCATAAATGCTGTAAATTATATACTGTACTGTAGATGAAAGAGAGCTTTTATTGACACAATCATCTTGAGGCTTGCCAAGTGTTGGTTTTTTATAGCGTAGTGTACATAATTAATTTGGACATATCTGTGTATTTGTAATTGTACATAATGTTTAGTGTGCACGGGAAGTATAAAGCCTAATTTAATTGTGTTGCGCTGTTAGCTTGAAAATCTGCTATTTTTGGCGAGTGACACGGTCGTGCGACAAAGTATAAATTAGGCTAAAGCACGCTTGTGATGAAATCCAGTGTTAAAATAATCCATCTTATCTGCATGGGCAAAAGCTACCTGCAGACAACGTCTAATTCTCAAAGGGCATCGTTGGTAAAACTGTCCAAAAAGAATGACTAAGGGCCCGTTTCCATATATTCCCGGCTCACCATGCCTCTGTCCTACTTGCTTTGCAGTTACTCAACATTTATTCATTTCTCATTTACAATAACTAGTTTAAATGTTTGTTAATAGTTGAATGCCCGATTCTGTGGATCTAAAAGAGTGCAACACAAAGAGAAATAAATGCAAGAAAGTGTCACAGTGACATTTATATTTACGAGAAAAGCTAAACGATTAACTCCTACTGCTCCATGCTATATTTACAAGTGCAGGAATCATACATGTACAGACAGGAAAGACGGCAACAGGATGCATTTGGTTACATTTGTGCACTCAGAGCTCCTTATATTGCATATCTCTGCTGTCCGGCAGGAACCAGCTAACTCCAAAATGTTCATTTTTCAGGAAATGAAAAAGAGTGGGGTTAGGAGGAGTCAGCAAAACCAGCTAACTCCGGTGGACTTTGCTGGTTTAGCAGAACATTTGAGGATCCAATGGAGTTAGCTGGTTTTGTCAGAAGCGCTTTTTAATGCTTTTCATTGGTTCAATATTTGTTTTACCAACACACAGACGCCTGAATTATGGAAATAAATACAAAAGCGTCAAAATGGAGTTAGCTGGTTCCTGCCGGACAGCAACGATATATATATAAACAGTAAACACAGACAAACACAATGCAGTCTAATCTCACATATTTCTAACAGCAATTATACACGGAAGACATCCTCACAAAGAGAATATACAAAATACAAATATAAAACAACTAAACGGCCCACTCGAGAGCGATGCAAGTTGGTAATGCATGCCCCACCCGGTTATACAATACCCGTTGTCAACACATACATTCTTGGCACTGGTACTATGTACCAGGAACTAATGGAAAGGCAACTAATTTGTGTAGAACGGTGGTGTGCCGAGACGGGGCTATGCAACGGAAAGGGCCACAAATGACTGCCCAAGTATTGTTGCATGGAGGAGCGAGACATGTCTCTAAAGTTGTAGTGAATTTATTTTCAAACATGCTTGAATAGGTTAGAGAGGGATCAGCGGAGGTATCTAGGTTTCAGTAGCAGCCATTGGATAAACGAACCGAAAAGGAAAGTAAATAGTAGGCTGCATGTTTAAAAGAGAAAAGGGGGTTTGGGTCAGACAGGTTATGTTTCTTTACTTTACTTTCCCTCTGACCGTAGATGTAAACCCTTTTATGATGCAAAAAGTCAGTGCTAGAGAACAGCAATGTTTTTTTTTATGTAGGCTGTTCATAATTTGGCAATAACGGCAAGTCTTGGAAAAATACAAAACTTGTAGTTAGGATGTTGCCACACGACAGCACTGTAAATATTCCATTTCTAAAATACTCAGTGTATGGAAATGATCATATTCTTACCTTTTCTGTTTGCATCATTCATTGATCTAGCTGTTTATTATTCCATTTCTGTATGTTGTCTATACTATGTTAGTTTTTATAATTAACCAAAACTGCTTCTTGTGCCCCCAATATTAATTGCATTGTTCTCATTCAAGATAATAATAACTATAAATGACAGAAATAATCTACTGAACATTGTTTTGTTTTTGTTTTTAAAGAAGACGTTAATTCGGACTAATATGGAACTTTATTACTTTTGTGAATCATAATCAAATCATTAAAACATATGAACACTGTGTGAAACAGTGTAACAATGCTACACCTATAGTACCAATCTATTCTATAATGCATTTTATTTGCTGAGACTTGCTGAGACATGCATAGGTTCTGAAAAACTATGCTCAGACAGTCTATATCTGTAGGTTCTATGGTAAGAGTGAATGGAAGTGTGGAATGTAATTTTGGAGAAAGCTGTATCTGTTGCCTTGTAAGATCTAAAACATGCAGAAAACAATATGTAGAATATACTGTACTATGTACAAAAGAATGTGTCAGTGGTCTTTCATTATTATTTCCACCATGTTCAAAATAACCAAACTTTTCATCTGCATATTACAGTATATATTTACATATTCTGGGCCTAATCTTAAATGTGAAAATGGCCTTTCTTTGGAAACCAAGTCAGTTGAAAACAGATCTCTTAAATGTATTACATTTTCATCCGTGCCAAATTCTGTGTACCATGAGAAGTATCTAAAATAACATCTACTTTCAGATCAGCAGTTTTTAGGAGCGAGACTAATGTATCATAATAAAGCCCACTTGCATGAATTTACAAACAATTAGTGACATTTTCTAGACATGATTTTGCCTTTGTCATTGACCTACATTCTTGTAAATAAGTCTGAAATGTTTCTTTTTATGGCAGCACCTTCATTCTTTAATGTTGATTAAATGTGTGAGAAGCTATTTTTCCACCAAATACCATCTCCATCTCTTTGTTGTCTTTCCAGTCGCCTGTCTCGGTGAATACGGGTTAGAAGAATCAGCAATACTGATCTGTTATTAAGTTCTGGCCATTATAAAATACCCTGCATGCACCCACCACCAGTTGGTGGTAGAGACAGAGACAGAATATTTGACTGTAACAATTGAAATCAAAGTGGTCGTTATGCACATACAATACCATTTACAAAAGTGATGGGTCGCACTCAGAATGACAAGAGTGAGTTAACTTTTTTATTTCTTCTCCATGTCTCATGTACAATGAAGGGACAAACATTTTTGGCTATCTAGCCTTCGTCAGTGGATAGCAGAAACGTTTGATTTTCACTGTAAATACATGGAGAAGAAAGACCAATACCATTTACAAAAGTGATTTTTTTAATTTCTTCTCCATGTCTTTACAATGAAGGACAAACGTTTCGGCTATCCACTGACGAAGGCTGGATAGCCGTAAATGTTTGTCCTTCATTGTAAAGACATGGAGAAGAAATAAAAAATCACTTTTGTAAATGGTATTGGTCCAAGAGGATGTCGCACCAGAGGAGTCAAAATAAAGGGGTAACAAAAAGTCTATCTATGCACATACAATGCCACCTTTCTTTAATACACCATAATTCTGTGAACTGGGCACATTTTCATGTCTTTCCCATACAGCGTTTTTTTCCCTGTGTTTTGTTTTGGGGTTATTTTGGGGTTATTTATCACGTACATTTGCACATTATGTGAAATGTGTCATTTTACCCATCCTAACTGTTGTGTAATAATGTTGTGGAGGAATGTGGTAAGTTTTTAGAACCACACAGCACTGACCACTCTCACATGAATGAACAACGCCGTGTCCAGGGGGTGGATTGTTGTCCTCCATTGTTCAAATGCTAAAAAACTTCAACTTGACTTTATTGTCACATCCAGTGGTGGAAAAAGTACCCACATTTCTTACTTAAGTAAAAGTATCAATACTGTCATGTAGAAATAATCTGTTACAAGTAAAAGTCCGGAAGTACCAAAAGTAAAAAGTACCCATTATGCTGAAGGTCCCATTTCACAAGTTTTCAAATGTGCAAAATATATACAAATCTTTTGAAAATAGCAATCTTTTGAAAATAGCTGTAGATCGGCTATTTTAAATGGTCGAATTATATAGCCCTGAAGTGGTTAATGTAGGCCTATGTTTTGTAATAATAATCAAAATCTACAAAGTAACCAGTAACTAAAGTTTTCAAATAGTGGAGTAAAAGTATAATATTTGCCCCTGAGATGCAGTGGAGTAGAAGTAAAAGTATACAGAAAATTGGAAATACTCCACTAAAATAAAAATACCTCAAAATTGAACCCTAACCCTTAGTACAGTAATTGAGTAATACTTACTTACTTGAGTGTACTTAGTTACTTTACACCACTGGTCACATCACAAGTATACACACCACGTATAAAATAGTCTTTGAAATAGCTTTTGTGCAAGCTTCCCACAAATTGCAGTTACAACGTTGTCTAACCACAGGTTTAGGGCCTATCATACCACCAAAACTGATCACGTTTCACCCCTGAGGGAGGCCATAATATTTCCAAGAATCAGAATAGTTTCATATACCACCCCTAGATCCATGCCAATAAATATATTGTGGTTCCACAACCACAGGTCTGATCAAGTATCTTGGAAGTTTCTAAAATTGTGGAATTGTGTTGACACTTCAAAATATTGTCAGTTGTTCGTTGAAACTAGGAGACTGGAATACCTTTTTTAGTAGCTGACAAAAAGTTCTGAGAATCACCAATATAACTTTCACCAGAGCAATGAATGCTAAACGAAAGTGACTCATTTGTTCTCATCTGATCTGTGTGTGTGTGTGTCATGTCTAATTATTTGGCTGTGTGTGTGATTGGGTGGAGGCCTGGGTGTTCCCCTGCAAGCACATTTGTGTCTGAAACATGTCAATGCTTGAGTTTTTTGGAAGGTGTCTCTCCGTCTCTGCTTCTCTGTCTGGTTTCATGCATGATTTGACCATAATGCAATGTCATATGATATGACCGCCTTTAGCTTTGAATGTTCATAAAACAACGACAGAAACAAACAAACAAAACAAAAAATACATTTGTTGCACGCACACACACACACACACACACACACACACACACACACACACACACACACACACACACACACACACACACACACACACTCATACAGGTACAAGCAGCACAATGTTGGTGGGACATCACTGTGCTAAGTACACAACAATTGAACAACTTGAATTGAAATTCTTTTTTTATTTACACTCGCACACTTTAGGAAAGATAAATCAGTCATATAGTTTAATTAAAGTACACAACCGGAGACCACAACAAGACAGAAGGGAACGTGATAGCAGGAGGAACTGTCTGGAAAGCAGCCATGTTGGGCAGGCCAGGCGGGGCAGCAGCAGGTGATGCCAGGGTGGAGCTGCTGCACTGGTGTGAGACACTTTGGAAGAGGCGACGGCTGTTTCGGGCGGGGCAGGTGGTTGATCTGCTCCGTCAGCAAAGAGTTTTATTTCCTCAGGGCTCTCTTGGTCCTCTTGGAGCTGTCGTAAACAGAAAGATTCATTGTCGGAGACTAGAGACACACTTTCCCACGTATGACTTCCAAAGGATCACACTCAAACGGAGAACAATGGGAATGAACATTAGTGACATTTTGAGGCCACGGACCCCACCAGCCATTACAAAAATAACACGCGTAGAGAATGAGAATGTCAACATTTTAGGACTGCAATTGTAAAGATGTTATTTTGGTGCACAACTAAGTAAACATCAGGCATACTGTAACTCTAACCACCCCCAAAAAAACTAAACGATTCCTCTAGTGAGGACCAGGAAAACTGTCCTCACAATATCTATTTAGCAAATTATACCATACTTGTGGGAACATTTGACCCTCACAAGTATAGTAATACAAGTACACACACACCCACACACCCACACACACCCACACACACACACACACACACACACACACACGGTGGCATGCTAAGCACAGTGAATGCACAACTGTCGCGGCTTACTCTTAACAGCAACTGGTAGAGCGGTGGGGTCTGTATACTAGACATAATACACTGTCTGGTGAATGTAAAAGCACATTGTGTACCGGCAGAGATGTAAGCCTATGATACAGTTTGAGTCAGACTTTTAGAGAGGCAGTAATATTCTCTCTAGGCCTCTATTTGTGGCTGTGTTCAGTGTTGATTGCAGTCTATATCAGGTAGAGTATGTCTAAGACTGATAATTAGTTGTGTGTGTTTGTGTGTGTGTGCATTTTCTCTGGAATCAAACTACCTGTAATGAAATGCTTTGGACAGATGTCTGCGCGAGTGCCTTTGAACTCAAACCACCGAATACAAAGACCTCTCACACTCATAATACTGCACTGTACACCAGGCTTTCTCAAAGTGGGCATCAGTCCAGGGCCAGGGGTACAGCAGAATACTTTGATAATATTTGGGGTTTACCAATATCACTTAAACAATTATTTTGTATCAGTTTAAATGTGAAGTACAAAGTTATTTTCAATCAGTTCTTCTAACCGTAAAACTGATATTCTCTCAAGCTTTCCTCATGACATATACAGTATGCAATGTTGTGGTTGCCATCATCATCATCTGACATCTAATAATAATAATAACAATAAAATCATTGTATGTAATTATAATAATAATATTGGTCCCCCCACTCCTTGGGGTGTTTTTTGTCACTGTATATTTGCATACGATTATAGGATGTATATTTGCATCCTATAATCACTAGGTGCAGTGAGCAGTCATTGTGCAGTGCTCGGGGAGCAATTAGGGGTTAAGTGTCTTGCTCAGGGACACACAATGATACAAATAGTATAGTAGGGCCTAGGGCCTACTGTCATGCTAAATGTAAAAAAAAGTAGTCAAATATGACATAAATATAAGGTGATAGAGTTCTAAGTAACAATGTAATTTAGGGGTGCTGTGATTAAAATAATAATAATAAGGCCTGAGCACAAATAGTTTGAGAACGACTGCTCCACCAATCCTTGCTACATTTTGGTGAAAGAACCTGCCAGTTTAAGTTTAACATTGAGGTAGTAGTAGGTAGTAGGTAGTCTACCCACAATGTTTAGGTACCATTTGACCTGTATCCCACACACTAGCTCTATGTCCAGTGTTGCCAGATAGTGCAAGAGAAACAAGCGGCCAAGTCTACAAAAACAAGCCAAAAATAAGCAACTGGTTACTTGTTTCTCTCGCATTATCTGGCAACACTGGCGCGAAGCGCGCGGCGCGCGCTCGTTGAATTGCTCTGAGTTTCCTGAAAGGACAAACCACTTCAGAACAGACGTTTGTTTTATGGATTTGCGACGTCGTGCGCGTTGTGCCTATTATCACCTTTGAACTATTACTTCTACTTAACACCAGAAACATCTCTGTCTCAAGTGACTGGTTTATTCATAGAGTTTAAAATCGGGGGTTTATGAGACCACAGTATGTAAACAAAGAAGCCTACTTTACCTCCACACGTTGCCCTCATGCCGAAAACTCGGCAAAACATTTTTATTTTAGTATCTTAACCCATACAGTGTAGCTACATAAGCCTACATAATAAATTGATACATTAATATATTAACATAAAGTAGCCTACATGGGCTATTTTTGCAGTAGACAAAGAAGCCTGTAGCCATATTTTCGTTCAAGTGGCCCAGCTCGGTTTCCATGGAAACGAGCATCTAGAGATGCTGCGCAGGAAGCGCGAGACGAGACCCCCCCTGAAGTTGTGAGTGACAGGCCAAATGTTTTATAGTTGTTTTAAGTCATATTGATTTGAAACCATATGGAATGGGTCCCAATATGAATATCAGTCGGACAGTGCCACACAACCTGCCAACAAGGATGTCCATCCACCTGAAGACTGCAACAGTGGAGAAACTAAGTCAGCAGCACTGAACCGAACCCCACCATGTCCCCCCACAACCCTGCATGAGGTGAGTCTCTGAACCGAACCCCATCATGTCTAGCAGTACTCGTTGGCCTGAGAAGGCTAGCCCAGTGGTTCTCAACCTTTTCAGGCCAAGACCTGAACTGGGGACCCCCTAAAATAATCATATTTAAACTGGGGACCCCCCACCCTGATAAGCACTTGGAATTGAGCACTTGAGGCTTTAAATTTAGTTTGACTTGGTTCCACAGATAAATATTGTGAAAATAGAAGATCTACAAGCTTGTAGATCGGCTATTTTAAAAAATAGCCGATATATATATATTATTAGAAATTTTGGCCTTATAGTATAATTTGTTGATTACTTTTTGTGCAGTAATGGTCTTTTTTTAGGTATTAAAAAGGTCTTAAAAGTCCCTGATTGTCACTTCACTGTCATCTGGGGACCCCCCTTCAATAAAGTTATAGGTCTAGGGCTATAGGCCAAAGTCTGGCCTGTGGGCCAATTGTGGCAAGAGGGCAGAATTCATGTGGCCCGCCGTGGCTTCCTTCCTAAAATGTATTATGTTTTGCATTTGAATGATGCATTGAAAATGTTCTCACTTTTTCTGGTGGTCGCTCACACGGTTCCTGAGCACGTTTATCTGAAACACAAAGGAAAACAAAATATCAATCGGACTAAGTTCCATCTTATTCTGCACTTCACTGTACTGTGCAGCAGGGGTCTTAAAAAAATAATCAGCCCAAGGACCCCTTAGCTGAGAGAGAGATGAAGCAGGGACCCCCCCACTACATAGTGAATAAAATTGTGTCGCAGATTAAACTTTTTCATAGATTTCATAGATAGTTGGATTCATGTTAATGTGAATTTTCAGATAGTTAACTTTTTAAACCCTCAATATTTAGTCAACTTGACCTTTGGCTCTGTACTTGGTCTGCTCTTTTTCCCTCTACACCAACTCTCTGAAAATAGCCCCCATCACACAAACATTTGGCGGACCCCCTATAACTCTGAGGACCCCCTGTTGAAGACCCCTGCTGTATGTTGCTTTACTGACCTCATATTTCTGTCTGGTAGTATGGTACTGGAAATCAAACTTCTCTGCCTCCAGCTGGTGCATCCATTCCCACAGCGCCTTGGCTTTCTCCCTGTGGACAACATGACACAGAAGATCATTATCTTGAGGTCAAGTGTTATTTTCATCAAAATACAAGTCCCGTTAAAAAAGAACAGATGCAAGAGCCCCTCACAAAAAAAAGCCTTATACGTATGTTATTTTATCACAGTGGTGCTCCACTCACTTGAGTGCCTCCTGGCTCAAGTGATCGATGTCCAGATTTTTACGCCTGTCGTGCAGTATCTTCTTCTTCTTCTCTCTCTCTGTTTGCCTCTTGCCGCTCCGCTGCGCTGCCTATGAGAAGAGGGAGATTATTATAATAATAACTAATAATGTCACTGTGGAAATATTAAAAAAAAGTACAGCATTGCAATTTTAGTTGAAAATCAGTTATTTTCTGCTAACTGCGTTGTTGTACCAGAAAGTATATTTATTTTGTAGCAAAAGTCCCAGGGCTGTTCACTGGCCCTCCTCCTACTCACCACCTTCTGCATGTAGCCTCCAAAGTGGAGGCTGGTTAGAGTTTTATTCTTCTTAGCATCATCGTCTGCTCTCTTCTTGGCTACCTCATCCTCCTTGCGAGTCCTCTCAACCTGGAGAGAAGAAGGATAGAGATGAGGTGTGTGTGTGTGTGTGTTGTGATCATGATCTTCATCATGTACATTGCATTGCATTGCTTTTTTTTTCCTGACATGATTATGTCTTTAACTGAAAATCCAAATAAAGAAATTAAAATGTAGGGGTGGTCAGTCTGTGCAGAGAACACTGATGCATGATACAGCAACTTGGTTGGCTTTAACCGTACTGTACCTCGAGACGCTTCTGTCGTTCTTTATCTCTATCACTGCGGATCCTGTGCTGCTCCGCACGTTCTGAGCGACGCTTTTCCTGCAGAATGCATCATTCAATTTTAAGATCAAATCCCAATCCTACATCCTGCATACGTACATTTATGTACAGTATGTGTGGTGATGTCAGATCGTGGTGTGGGTGGGTCACTCACAATCCTGTCCGTGAGATTAATGAGCTCCTCTTCCTCCTTCTTCCTGTTCACAAAGTGAGCCTCGATCAGTGTCTGCAGCTCCGTCAGGTCTTTCTCCATCCTCTTCCGGTGGATGTCCTGTTGAAACAGATCGGTGTTCACTAGGTCTCTTGTCTCTCGGACCAGGGGTTGCTGCCCATTATGTTTAGGGGCTCCCTCAAGAGGAAAAGACTCATAGGAATCAATGTCAGTTCTAGATTTAAATGATAAACAAATCAATTAATTGATTGTTCATTTAACAAAAATACACAAGGAAACTAAAGGACAGTTGAGTTAAGTTGATTGGGAGGTTATATGGACAATCATACAAAGCCATCTCAGGAGGACCTTTCCATTTTAACCACTTTATCCCTATTTTATTTTACTTTGGCTATTCATCTACAAGCTCACATTGTGAGCTTGTAGATTGGGGCGGCTGCTTAGGAAACGGAAGGTTCCCAGTTCGATCCCGGGCTCCCCCTGAGTTAGTGTTGAAGTTTTCTTGAGCAAGCCTCTGCTTAGGTCTCTAGTCTGGTACTCACATCAAAATCCACCTTCTCTCCATCCGGGATCTTTGGTGGGATGAGGTTGGGCATCATGAACGGCCTGCAGATTAAAAAATTAAACTTCCCAAATAAAACAACTGTTACAAATAGGGTTTGCAAAAAGTAAAAATGCATGCCAGTAAAATTAAAGGAGATAAATAAATGTACTGCATGTATGAAAGAAGCTGAAAGAGAAACCATGCAAGATTGCAACAGGAAAGTGAGTTTTGACCCTTGAACATTTGGCAAAAATAGCTGATGTACAGTACAAGCTCACAACGCGTTGCGTTAGGACGTGTTGTGAGTTACTTTGTACAGCTATTATATATATTTTAACTTGCTCTGATGAAGGCATAACGCTGAAACGCGTCAGAATAAAGAAATATGGTTAACTGACTGACATTGTCTTGCTACTTTTATTTTGGAGTGCCGCTTCCTTCCACCTTGGTGGATTTCATCCTATTGAGTTTATCTTGTCAGCTGAGCACCCAAGGCGAAGGAAGGAAAACAGAAGACGCATACCTGGCTCCAGTTTCACTTGGCTATTACCTGGCTAGAAGAGATACAGTATGGTGTGAAAAAAGGAGGGGGCCTATACTGTAGTATAGAGCCCTGAGGGACTCCGGTCAATGACTTATACAGTATACACAGTATAGTACAGTATAGAGTATACAGTATAGGGTTGATGTTTTTAAAGGAGGGGTTGTTGTCGAGTGTGAATGGAGGATGTGAGTGCACTATAGAGACAGGAAGGGAATGTACTGTGAGAGAACATAATACGGCCGGTCGTTAATCCACCCTTTATGTAATTGCATGTGTGTGCATGTGTGGGATGCACACGTGTACAGTGTGTACGGTGAGGTAAGGTAAAGCTTTAATGTAACCCAGAGGACATTGGGTTTGTAACAGCAGTAAAAAGAAAAGTGGAACGAGTGACATACAATATAGACATACTCTACAGTCTACATACACACATAGATAGGGCTGGGCAATATTATCGGTATTATATAGATTATCATCTGGCACATCGTTGTGTGACACAATGTTGTGATATTGTTGATTGATAATTGTGTTGTCGTTTCCTAGTTTTAAATTACTTGAGCCTTATTTTATTTTATACTTTCAAAGTATACTTTTATACTTTCAATCTCACAATTTATAGCATAGCAATTCGCTGTGAGATGCAGATCTGCTATATTTGCTGTGTGTGTGTGTGTGTGTGTATGTGCGCGCATCTGTGTGTGCATGCCTACAGTATTACTCACTTGTTGAACTTGGGTTTAGCCTCTTCCTCTCCCTCTGCGAATAAGAATAAGAAATACAGGATTCCATGTATGTGGGGAATCCATTCTGTACTCCCAGACAATCGAATACAACTCACACAGAGCTGACAAGATTAATCACACATTGTACAATAGTTGTAGGTGTTTTACACAGAGAGACACACATGCTCAATCATGCAGCGTGACATGTGTTGCCCGCACATGACTGATTATAATGAATGATGATTGAACCTGGCAGTATACACAGCCATGATGAGGACATTCCAAACCAAACAAGTCCTTAACTGTGATACACCATTCTAGGGTTGCAACTTGCAACTATGCATTATTTTCTTTTTTGATTAATCGAATAATCAAGAAGCATGTTTTTTAAATATTCTATATCAACAAATGTATTAACAACTTAAGCAGTAGGCCTATTTTATACTTTGAACCGTTGAACGGTGTCATGCAAAAATAGTGAACAGATGTACAAGCTCAACTCTGTGACACGTGAGCTTGTAGATCTGATATTGTCACTGTTATTTAACTTTTTTTTTAAACTTTTCACCTATTATGACATGCCTAAAATAGGGATCGACTATTAATCGATTATCTTTGCACCACACCGTTCAGATAGAGACAGTATTACCTCCACCCTCCTCTCCTTCCTCTCCTCCATCTGAAATGAAACACACCAAGCAATAGATATTGTTTTAAAAAGTGTCCACACCAAACTATTTATAATAACAACAGTGTTGAATGATATACCGTAGACGTAGATATCGATATAGTATACAGCCCTTTAGTGGTGTGTGTGCGTGTGCGTGTTGGGTGCGTGTGTTTGGGGGGGTAGAGACATAGGGGTACATTGACCATTGTATTGGTAAGTGCTGGTGTTTCAGGAATGCGAACAGATAAGATGTTAGAGCAGAGAACATGATGAGAGGAGAAAGATCATAAGAACAATGATAAGGACTATGACTGTGTTTTCGTGTGTGCATGCGTGCGACACACACACACACACACACACACACACACACACACACACACACACACACACACACACACACACACACACACACACACGTGGGTGTGTGTCCTTCTTTTTTCTTATCAGATGTACAGTATGGTGGTGCGATACCTGCAACGGGAAACGATACTGACTCATTATAACTGATCTACTCCCAGTTCAGAGCACAACCGCGTTGGGTGTAGTCTGATGGGAACCCTGACTGTAGCCACTGTGACTAAACATTGAGTGTGAGCGAAACAATGCAAGAGGGATTAGTAGGACGGACAGACAGACAGACAGACAAACAGACAGGTACACACAGATAGGAAGAGAAAATAGGCACGACTCCGCCTGAGTTATATAACTGCAGAACTGTCACATTCCACAGTGCAGTGCGCGTGCGGACCGAAGATAATTTGAGTGCCTGTCTGACTCAGGCATGGACTCTCGTCTCGTTAGCAATACCGCTGTGAGTGGTGTCAGACAGTAATCCTGTTAAAATGTCTTGCTGCTGATTTCACGGTTGTATATGTGAATGCTTCCTTTCACCTTCACCCTGCTCTTCTTCGTTCACTTCTTCTTCCTCTGCTCCCTCGTCCTCCGCCGCGGGCTCCTCTACCTCTACCGGGGCCTCTGGGGGAAAAGGAAATGCACAGCAATGAGATCACAGTGTGTGCAATATCCTGATAACTGATAGCTTTTGTATTAATGACTCGCTGACTGATTGACAGTAAATACACCGTCTCCCCTTTCAATGACCTCTCTTGAGTTTTCATTGTGGCCACGGAAATGGACGGGTGTGTCTTTTTAGTTGGTGGTTTCACACTAATGATGTTGCATGACGTCATTTTGCACATTCTGAGACACGATGGCAGGTGTTGGAGAGAGAAATTCCACAATGAATGTTGGGCTTGACACATTGTGACTGAGTAATATACTCTACTGTATGTACACGCTATGTGACCTTGACAGAATATCTGACTGCTCACTTCAGAATGAGCTACCTAGCTCTGGCATTTATTAGAGATAACACTGAAGTGTGTGTGTGTGTGTGTGTGTGTGTGTGTGTGTGTGTGTGTGTGTGTGTGTGTGTGTGTGTGTGTGTGTGTGTGTGTGTGTGTGTGTGTGTGTGTGTGTGTGTGTGTGTGTGTGTGTGTGTGTGTGTGTGTGTGTGTGTGTGTGTACGTGCGTGCGCGCACACTCACACTTTGCGAGAAAGAGGAGAGAGAAGTCTGTCTTTTGACCATCCGTATGAAATAATAGATTTGAATGAAAAACAGCATTAGTGAACGTAGCAGCAAAGCAATACCTTCTTCAGCCTCCTCCTCCTCTGCAACCTCCTCCTCTACCTCCTCCTGAACCTCCTCCACCAACTCCTCCAACTCCTCCTCCACCTCCTCCTCCTCCTCCTCTACACCCTGCTCCTCTGCTGGGCAAAGCATGAGTTTGATTAGTACAGCAAGTAGGGCTGGGAAATTAACAAATTGACCCAAAAAGGTTATACTTTTTTTATTTTTTATTGACTAAATCGTTTAATCCGATTAACCACTTACCCAGTATTATACTTTGATGTACAATGGTGGTGTAAAAGAAACAGTGAAAATAGGCGTGCTTGTAGATCTGCTGTTTTCACAATTCTTTTGAATAACCGCTTATTAATCATAATCGAGGCAAATGTTTGAAATGATCGTGATATTGATTTGAGGTCATATCGCCCAGCCCTAACAGGTAACAGCAAGTTAGCAAGTTTGGAAGTAAGGAGAGAAAACACCCATCTCCATCCTCATGGCAACATGATGAGAGATCCTTTTGCACGATTGATTCAAATGGAACCAATCGTGAGTCACTAAACAGCCTTGTGAAATAAAGCTTTATGCACGTGATAAACAACAAGTTATCACTAGCTAGCAGCACAGTGAGGTCACAACAGTGACAATAGCTCCAAATTGGTTTCTAGTACCACATGCATGTAAGACTGCAAAGGAAAATGAAGTGACTGCTTTTAAGTAATTCATGGCATTAAACAAAGCCTACTCAAACGTGCAAGTGACTCCACAATCCAGATATACAGTGTTCAGAGAAGGAATATGAATGTACTGTTGTTAGTCACATGAACAGTGGGAAATGCAAATACTATACTAGAACACAGAGAGGTTATTGCTGCCTTGACCTCTTTGGGAGGCAAGGTATGTTACAGTTAAGGAACATACCTTGTACACCCAAACCTTATACAAGCAAAGGAAGGCATTATATGTACTGTATGTACGTATCGTATGTATACATCTATACAATGGACCCGGGTCCATGTGGTTACATTTGTATAGTCTCAGAGTTACATGTGGATAAATTAACACTGAGGATTTTTACTGTGTAACTAACTAGTATGCATTTTAACAGATAGTTGAGTTAAGTTTTCCCAGCAACCACCTGTCTAAGTAAACAAATGGGTCTCATAGATAAGTGAGTCATGCTTCCAGTTCTTACCTTCTGCCTCCCTGCCAACACGAGAGACACGGACATGATGAATGATTGGTTTCTGTCATTACAAAACAGAGCTACTACACTTCTGACTGTCAATAATATACCATAGAAAGGATATGATATTCTTATCTGTCTATCCACAGTTTTTTAGTTAATAAAGACAAGTGTACAGAAATGTTTATCTCTGAAAGTCACAGAGATATAAATTCATAAGGGGAGGCTGGTTCGGTTACAATGACGAAAAGAAGTCTGGCAAGGCCAAGATATGTACATTGTAAAATCCAGACCATTTTTTAACAGAGAGTTCCAGATTTTGCTGCACAGGCATACGTGGTATTGGTTAATTATCATTACTGTGAAAAATACTAACATTTAGAACGCACAAAAAAACTAAACAAAAAACACAGAAAATATATTTGACTCACTCCTGCTCCTCAATCACTTCCTCTGTGTCTGACATGGTTGGTTGTCTGCGTTCAGTCTTTCAGCAGTAAAACCTGGACATCAACAACCAAAAAGTACTCCATTCACTCAGCTCTACACAGTGCTAATCTATACCATTTGTTGCTGTAAGGGATTTTTTTTTTGTGTTAAAATAAGTGTTAGACATTTCTATATTCTGAGTAATCATTGCTATATAAATTGTCTGTTCAATAACAGGGGTCTCCCTTGTAAGTGGCTCTGGATAAGAGCGTCTGCTGAATGTAACTGTGAATTGAAACACTATCAAATTGAAGCTGATAAATGTGTTCTCTCTCCTGATAGGATGAAACAAGTACGTGTGTCGCCCCGGAAAATGTATTTTCTGTTTACTAAAGACCTGGAGACACAGGTTACTGAACAAACACTCTATAACAATAATGACAATCAGAATATAGCTAGTAGAGCTTTTACCTTTTAACAAAAAAAAGAAGTTTTGTTTTAACCAAAAAATAAAACCTTTAACTCAATTCCCTCAGCACCATACATCTCTTGAAATCACTGATAGGTTCTTGCCATTACAGTTCATGCTGTAGTTCATATTGGCAGTAAGCTGTACAGTCACTAAATCCCCTATCCATACAGTCACTAAATGCTTTATACATACAGTCAATAAACGCTCTTTCCATACAGTCTATACAGTACATGCTCTATAATTATATATCGACCCTTAATAGCATAACATCAGTGAAACATACCTGAGGGGGATGGAGGGAGGAAGAGAGAACTGACAGAGAAAGTCACAGAGCAGAAGAGTCCGTTCAACTGGGATGTGCCCAGTTTGACTGGGGACCAGCAGGAACTGATGTGAGCAACGGGGACAGAGACAGTCGGACGGACGGAATGTATAGTGTGGTCTAGAGTTCTTGGGACCCCATTGTGTTTATTAATAACTTCTTAGATAGCTTGTTCACTCTCTTATCACCATTCCCAAAAAAGGCTACTTCAGATGCCCCGGACAGGAGTGTGTGTGCCACCACCATGTCTAAAGGGCACACACACACACGCACGCACGCACGCACGCACGCCATCGCACGCACGCACGCGCGTGCAGACACACACACGATGGCTCACACATAGGGATTCAAATAGACATGCATGCATGCATACACAAGTCACAAGTGTGCACGCACGCACGCACGCGCACACACACACACACACACACACACACACACACACACACACACACACACACACACACACACACACACACACACACACACACACACACACACACACACACACACACACACACACACACACACAGCACTGAGTGGCATGCTGCCACAGATGAAACACAGGCATGGTACTCTTATCAGCATCCATCCTCCTCTTAAGACGACTGCTTTTTAGAGTCATGTTGCCTCCACTGGACATACCTCTGGTGTTGTGTGTGCCAAGAAAAACATGCTCTAAAGCAAACATAATTGATTTAGTGACAGGCAGGCAATGAAAGAAATTTACAATCAAAGTTTATAGCAACAATAAACTTTTATTTCCCCCCAACAGACCATTACTTTTGGAATGATTTCATGAGAGAATCTTTAGGATGGCAAAAACAAAATGCAGAAAGAAAACAAAACAAGCATGATACTACTCAGCATCATCATCATTCAATTACAATCCCAGAATTCCCTGTTCTGTAGTTCATTAGAACGGGGCTATTATCAGCCGTTAAGACCTTCACCTGTTTAAAGTGCTTGAAAAATCACCTGAAGTCAAACGATGTACGTAAAAGTAAAAGTGTTAGAAGAAATGTCACTGCACTCCTTTCTTGTCTGTACTGTGTGTACAGCAGCAGTATTTTCTTTTCTTTCCTTTCTGACATTAAAGCAATGTTTTCATAACTCACATAACTAATTCGTACCACTGACATTTGACACAAAACATTAAAAAAACACCTTTTAGCAAAGGCACCAGTAGCAAACAAACAGCGGCAAACTACACTGAAAAGTGATCCTCTCATTCAGTCTTTCAAATCCCTTCCTTTTCACTGCCCTCACTATTATTAGTTGTGCGATGGTGTCACACCCAGAATATAGAAGATCTACAGGCTCACAATGTGTCGCACTGCAATGCGTTGCAAGCTTGTAGATCTGCTATTTTCGGCGTGGGACACCACGGCAAAAACGAAGTGTGAATCAGGCTTTACAGTATTCTGTACATTCATCGCCAGGTCTCATGCACAGGCTTGCGCAGCAAAAGAAAACATGAAAAAACGGAAAACAATCAGTCACTGTATTCTTTCATCTTCCTCTCTTCAATCCATAGTATTATCCATCTTCTATGATCTTCAAGTCATAATCCCTAGAAATAAATAAATGGGCAAAGTTATTGGTTCGGCTAATGACATTCATGGAAGTATTATACTCTTGAAGTAAAACAAGTGCTTGTTGACAGTGTTAGATCTGTATTACTTTAATCAAGTTTTATTGTCAGTCTAATACCAAAGCCAATATGTGTATTTTCTTTTGAGCCATATTACATCGAAGGGTAATAATGTTATGTTAGAATGCTGGAAGAACGGTCTTACCTATGAGGCATTCATTTAGCATCTCACATTATATCTTGCCCGTGGCGTTTTTTGATAGGTCGTCCTCCTCCCCTCTGCCCTCAAACAGGGTTCTCTTAGTGGTGATGTCCACATTTCTCAGGTCCTATGGACAGAAAGTATAGAAATTCAGACAATCTGTGCCATCTGAAAACCTAATAGTAAAAACTGACATTATACCTGTTTAGACATGGCCTCAACAGGTATGTTTGATTTAGTCATAGGCATAGCTAATGGAAATATATTTTAGGAATGGCAGTTGGCTCTCATGCATCTAAGGAGGCATGAGCTCGGCCCTGGCCTCCCTAGGTTGGCAGAGGGAGTGTAGTGCCCAGGATTACATAGACAATTGGCACTGGGTGTAAAAAATTGGGTTACAAAATCGTACGATAAAAATTTAAAATAAAAAAAGGAATGGCTGTTAACACATTGAGTGCCAGGTTTTTTTTTAAAACAGGGTACAGTCAGTGCCTGGATTTTTAACCATTTTTGAACCTTTTTCAAGTAGTCACAAAATATTTTCAGTGATCACCGTCCTCACGGTGATCCCCTCATTACACACATAGAGGTCTCGTACAATCGGGGGAAAAAAATAAAAAACATTCGGTAATCCGTTCCATAGTTGCAGCCAGTTGAAAATAGTCAAAAATAGTCAAAAATACATAGTAAAAAAAAAAAGTACACAGGAGCCGAGATACAGGCTTTTGAAGTCATAAGTTAACCAGGAAGTGGATTAAAGTCTAAATCTTCGAAAAATTTAAAAATTGTAATATTTGGATTATGAAAAACGGCCCGGACCGTTTTTGGCACTCAATGTGTTAAGTTCCAGCTGGGATATTTGCCTTGAGAACTGCTGATTGGCAATGAGAATATTCTCACCTGGAAAGGTATCAAACCTATTAATGGGTTTGATACCTTTCCAGGGTAATATCTGCTCATCATGGATTATGTCCAGTGGTAGACAACGTATAGGCCTACAGTATACTCAAGTAAATACTCAAGTATTCAAAAGTACAAATTACAAAAGTACATTTTAATATTGCTGTATTGAAATTTAGAACCTTTCCCAAAAAATATTCGGACATTTTCATAATCTGCAATTGTAGATCGGCTATGTTCACTACTATATTTGAAATAGGGCTTAAGTGGTTAATTTATAATATATTTTTTTAAATTTGAGTCCCAAGAGTCTCTTCCTGGACATGTGGAGTCAAAAGTACAATATTTCCAAAATGTACTTCAGTACAGTACTCAAGTAAATGTACTTTGTTATTGTCCACCACTGATTATTATGTCCACAAAGGAGCAGTCAGAACGAGGCTGACAGAGTACTACTACCACCTAGGTGTCAAATTCTACAATTACAATTTCCATGCTTTTTTCCCAGGCATGCATACTGGAATCCTGAATCCTTCACCACATGAATCCAATACCACTTCATTTATAGAGCACATTTAAAAACAACAGAGATGACCAAAGTGCTTTCATGTCAAAGAGACACAAATAAGCAGGAATGCAATAAAACCAGAGAAAATCACAAATAAGAAACATAAAAACACAAATAAACTCATAAAACTCATGAAATCAAGGGGGGGGGGGGCAGCTTAGCATGGAGGGTGTGCTCATTCCAGAGCTTGGGGGGGGGGGGGGCAGCCACAGGGAAACTAGCAGCAGCTTGCTTGCTGATCTCTATGACCTCGAGGGGACATATGAGTTAAGGAGGTCAGAAATATAGGATGGATGAATCCTAGCATCCCAATAGGCAATTGGTGCATAATAACTGTACAGTCCCGTGTTTCCAGAAGTTGGAAAACAAATATGCCTACAGTTATTCTGGTATATGCCATAGCAGGCAGGCGAACATTTGGAGAAAGTAGGCAAACATTCTGCAGAAATGGCAGATCTACAAGTTCATAGAGTGTCACACAACGCAATGCGTTGTGAGCTTGTAGATCTGCTATTTTCATGGCGAGGGGCTTGGTGTAGAGCAGCGGTATTCAAAGTTTTTCCAGACCAAGGACCGCTTAGCTGAGAGACGGATGAAGCAGGGACCCCCCACTACATATTGTATAAAATTGTGTTGCAGATTTAACTTTTTATTGATTTCATAGTCTTGTTTGACAGCGCTACCATCAGTGTCGTGTAAATTAATCTTGTTTGTTTACACATTATGCGCTGTGATGTATTGTGACCTTGAGTGTGAGCTTATAGATCGGCTATTTTAGGCGAATGTTCCCCCCGGAATAGGGATGCTAGGCTTAATGTAACAAAACAAAACAAAAAAGTTCCTATCACACAAAGGTTTGGTGGCTCCCCTGTAGTAACTCTGAGGAACCCCTAGGGGTCCCGGGCCCCCTGTTGAAGACCCGTGGTATGGAGGAAAGGATCAAGTATAGAGCCCTGGGGGACTCCAGCCAGTATAATGGAGGGTTTTAAGTGGTTAAAGTAAAAGTTGCATGGTGAATAAAGTGTGAGCAGAAAGCCAACTGACCGTGGGATTTGGGGTGGTGCCTGATTGGTTGGTCTTGTTGAGCCAGAGGTTGATCCGGTCCGACATTCCTGATGCGAAGCCGCGCATTTCCTGATGACATCACAGATGAGGAATAATCTGAATCCACACGCCATTGTCATACCACACCATGTATGCATCCATGATGGATCACGTACTGTACACCTGGTTTTAAAAAATTGTGTGTGGGTGCCCTTGTGCGTGTGTGTAAAATGAGCGAACCTCAACTAGGGATATGCTGTAATTCTGGATTTTTTAGGAGTTAGCGTTAGCGATATTGCTAGACTATAATGTAGTGTGGGTGGACACTGATAAAGAGCTGTAAACTCAGTGTAGATACTGTACCTGTCTGGAGATCCCAGGTCTTGCGGAGCCTCCAGCCTGCTGGTCCTTCTCAAACAAGCCTCTCTTCCTGGACACTTCATCCATGAGGAACAGAGTCCTCTGGGTCACGTCTGGGGAACGTATCCCTGTCACATCAGACTTCTGCACGCACACAAATTACAAATAATTACATTGTACAAATCACAAAACCTGACAGCATTAGAAGAAAGATGCGTTTATGCGTGAAAAATATAAGATACTGGGTCGGTATTTGCAATTTTGTAGGATTGCCAGAATCTGCGTTGTTTACATTCGTTGAATCGCTTGTGTGCTAAAAGAGTTGCTTTGAGAGCTGCCTGTTTCACTGTGAATTTGTGTGAAACGTAACTCAATGGGGAGACTATTCTGGATGAATCAACGGAGCAGCTACTGAACATTATCTCGCCAACCCTACAACATAAACAGCATAGGAGTAAGATTACAAGAACTCATTGTTGCTCTTATAGAAGTGTCTCGTGTCGTTGGCGCGCTGCATTTCTGCCTTTCTTTATTCATTCATTTATTTGGTTGGGACAGTGCACATTGATGAGCACAAGTACAGGTGTAATACATACGCATGAGCAAGTGTAAATATGCCGGATTCAGCTAAAGCTACTTTCCACCTGTAGTCCTCCAAAAAACAAGAAACAATACAGCATAAGTTAACAACAACACTCAAGGTGCATCTACAATCAACAATAGGCATTCAGCTGTATATTAAAAACTAATTTAGAGTGGGCCTAGTCTATGAAATATATACTATACGTGATCGCATGTCAGGTTATCTTTCAACCACTGTTTTAATTGTCCTTTGAAGGCTGAGGGGCTCTCCGTTAGGGTAACTGAGAGACGGCTCCAGTCCGAACAACCTTTGATGGACATTTTGTCCAAAGGTTTATGCTTCAGGCTTCCTACGAATAACTCCCCTTAGGGGAGGGGGAGCCAGTCCATGCAGGTATTTGTAGATAAAACAGGCCCTTTTGAAAGTTCAAAACATTTTAAAAACTCAAGTGATGACAAAGTCTGACCTGTGATGCGTGGGCCAGTCTCTCCATCATCTCCTGGATGGACTTGGAGGACATCCTCTGTCTGGAGCTGGAATGGACAGATGGTAGAAGTGGAAAAAGTACTCAAATTCTTTACTTAAACTTAACTTTACGTAAAAGTATCAATACTGCAATGTAGTCCGGAATTAAAAATGTACTTGAGTAAAAGTACAAAATTGTTGGTATCAAAATTTACTTCAAGTACCAAAAGTAAAAAGTACTCATTATACAGAATGTCCCATTTCACAAGTTTTAAAATGTATAAAAATCTTTTGAAAATAGCAGATCTACAAGCTCACAATGCATCGCATCGCGACGCATTGTGAGCTTGCATTGTGACGCAGATGGCGATGCCTGCCATGACAAAGCAGCCAGTGTCTTATCTAGAGTAATTATGTATATTTTGTAATGTAAGAGATGCGGAGAAGGACGGTACATTTAAACTCACTTCCTCTGGAAAGGAGATGTTTTGTCTTCATCTGGACTTTGCTCCTGGTGAGAATAGTTGATTAACATCTCAGTCACTGTAAAACATCTATGTAATTTAGATGCACTTTAGAAGTCATGTGCATAGGTGCACACAACTTGTTAGAATATGGGGCTGAGAAGAAAACATGTTTTAAATATAACCTATTTATTTGTCCATAATAACTTACAGGTAATGGTACATTTAATTTCAGGCAAGAATACACAGTAATATACTTTATAGTTATATCTTACTGTGTTGGATTCAAACTTCTTAGAGGCCAGCCGGACACTCATGCTAAAATAGAAATAAACACAGGGCTATGAATGCAGAGACAGAGAGATAGAGGGAGAGAGAGGGGGAGAGAGAGAGGTGGAGGAACAGAACCCCCTAGAAATGAAGAGTTTATCTTACCTCCTCTGCAGTGGCGTTTTCTCCTCTTCCTTCTTTTGCAGCATCTGTAGATGTTCAAAGTTCTGTAAGTATGTGTTAGCAGCAGACATCGCTGTCTTCTGAATGTTAACAACTAATGCTCATCCCTGCTCACAGCACAGTAACAAAGCAGTCAGTCAGTCATGTCAGTGGAAATGTTGGTAAACACTGGGAACAGATATATCAACTCTCATGAACTTGGAGCTGGGATGACACAGGCAAATGACCCTCATAATCTGACGTCATTTTGAGTTGATAGTCAAATAGGCAGAGGTGAGTGTCGACATCCTTCATGTGTGTGTGTGTGTGTGTGTGTGTGTGTGTGTGCGCGTGTGTGTGTGTGTGTGTGTGTGTGTGTGTGTGTGTGTGCATACAGTGTGTGTTTGTGTGTGTGTGTGTGTGTGTACCCTGAAAGAAGCCGTCCTGGAGCTCTGTTTGATGAAGGCAGGCCTGGTCGTCTGTTCTATGTTGACTGAGCCATTGGAGGGAGAGCCAGTCGCATTGGTCTAGGGTACAGAAAACCTTATTTCAACACTTATACCTATTTAAAACCTTTATACAGTACTTAGCTGACCAGGGTCCCCCAGGGCTTTTTCCCCTCAATCCATACCATATCTCTTAGGCAAAAATAGCCATCGGAACGCGTTGTAAGCTTGTAGATCGTTTATTTTCGTTCAATGTTCACCCCAGAATAAGGAAGCTAGAGTTAAAGTGGTTGAACTATTCAACATTCAGCATCTTGCAGTCTCTCCTGGTGATTATTATGTCACCACTAGGTGGCACTATTTCATTATTTCACTGTCTTTCAGGCACTGAGTGATAATTATACCAAAGTCCACCAGGAGGACATGACATGCAAAACACAGAGGTGTGTTAGTGGGCAGTGACAATGATGTCATCTGTGAAGTTGGCTGCTGGACTAAGTTCAGTGTGTGCATGTACGTGCGCGCGCGTTTGCGTGTGTGTGTGTGTGTGTGTGTGTGTGTGTGTGTGTGCTTGTGTGTGCAGTGGTGGAAAGTAAACTAAGTACATTTACTCAAGTACTGTATTTCCAGTTTTCAATACTTTTACTTCTACTCCACTACATCTCAGAGGAAAATATTTGACTTTTTGCTCCACTACAATTCTTTTAAACTTTATATACTATACTACTACTTTGAAGTAACTAGTAACTCAAACGTAAATTAACCAGCCCTCTATGTACTTTACAAGCTCTACAAGCTCACAACGCTTTGCAAATAGATCTGCTATTTTCAAAAGATTTTGATGCATATTGAACTTGTGAAATGGGACATTCTGCATAATGAGTATTTACTTTTGGTACTTTAAGTACATTTTGATGCCAATACTTTTGTACTTTTACTCAAGTAAATTTAGAATACCGAACGTGTACTTCAGACAGATACTACTGAAAAATGTGAGTACTTCTTCCATCACTGTGTGTGTGCGAACTGTGCGTGCGTGCGTGCGCGTGTGTGTGTGCGTGCGTGCGTGTGTGGCACAGTACCTCCTGAGTATGGCCATTGTGCACAGGGCTCTGGGCGCCTCTAGGAGAAGGGCTTTGGCAGGGAGAGGGCCAGTGTTCTCTGGGAGACAGAGAGGCTGTTGGAGAACAGGGGCTCATGGGAGTGGTGCGCCCACTCCTCTCACTGGAAGAGAGACTCTTGTCCAGGGAGATGGAGACAGAGCTAAAGGGCAAGAAACATTTTGTATCCATTAGAAATGTTAACCACTTAAACGCTATTACTGTAGTTGACCATTATGGACCACAATGGATACAAGGCCCCTGGGGCTTTTCGTGTTATACTTTTAGCATAACCTTTGACTGTACTGTCAACAGTGGTGGAAAAAGTACTCAGATGTTTTACTCAAGTGAAAGTATCAATACTGCAATGTAGAAGTATTCTGTTACCAGTAAAAGTCTGGAATTCAAAATCTACTTGAGTAAAAGTACAAAAGTATTGGTGTGAAAATGTGCTTAAAATACCAAAAGTAAAAGTACGAAAATGTTTGAAAATAGCAGATCTACAAGTTCACAACGCGTCACATCGCGACGCGTTGTGAGCTTGTAGATCTGCTATTTTCAAATAGCCTAGGTTTAAAATAGGGCTAAAGTGGTTAATGTATGTTTTATAATGTAATCATTTATATCTGCAAAGTAACTAGTAACTAAAGTTCTCAAATAATTATAGTGGAGTAAAAGTATATTTTCCTCTGAGATGTAGTGGAGTAGAAGTAAAAGTATAGACAATTGGAAATACTCCAGTAAAGTAAAAGTTCCTCAAAATTGTACTTAAGTACAGTACTTGAGTAAATGTACTTAGTTACTTTACACCACTGACTGTCAATCAATCAATCAATCAATCAAACCAGAGTCAACTAAGTATATGGTATATAGCTCAAAGTGAGCTTGTAGATCTGCTATTGCCGATGTTTGCCCCCAGATTAGGATAGGGACGCTAATGTAACCACAGAAGGCAAACGGGTCCATCCAACAAAGTGTGAGAGCAGAGTGGTAAGCAGTGAAGCACGGCAGTATTTAGCCATTACACATCCTAAATATTACTAAATGTATTAGTCTGCATGTAACGCATTTTGGTAGATTCAACACGTCTCTTTTTATTCAAGGATACAAAAGCAAATTCTCTTTGAGCGACAAAAGGTCACAAAGAGACTCACAAACAAGAGTGGACACTGACATTTGGATGCTTCGGACTGTGGGACTGATAATGATGCCAAACTGGCAGACATGCCAAAGACCACACCAGCAAACTGTTGAACCACAAATGCACCATGAATTCCATCCAGATGACACTAAATTAATTCAGGTTTTTCTCACCTGACAAACTTATTGGATCGTGTAGATGGCGGCTTGGGATCTGGGTCTTTGCCCAGTGAGTCTCTTTTTCCCTGCTGGAAAAGACAGAAATATACATATAAATATACAGTATAACTACAGGCCAATGCTAGTGCCAAACAAGGTATAGTATAGACATGGGGCACACCTTTTATTACATAACCCAACATGGATAGCCTACGGAGTCATTTGCAACTATAATGAATTGCTGTGTTTAAAGTAAGTGTAATAAAAGATAAGGTGGAAAAACATGACCTTATGCCCACAGTTTCCATGTTTTATTGTCTATTTGCATAGATGTTTAGATTATCTGAAGAACTTTGTAAGCCTTTCATAAAGAAGTATCATGTAGAGTCATATTCAGTAACATAACAGGATGTACCGTACAGTATATATTGACCACTATTGTAGGCTAAACCTGTGTACTTTCGCTATTCGATAACAGCTGATCTACAAGCTCACAATGCATTGCATCGTGATGCGTTGTGAGCTTGTAGAGCTTGTAGGATCTACTATTTTTGAAAGATTTGGAAAAATCTTGAGAAATGTAGAATCATTTGAAAATAATATCTTAACAACACAAATCTTCTCTTATGGCGGTCCCTGGCCCAAAATCTTTTCAGATGGGGTCCGTGGCAAAATACATGTCAATTTCGGGGGATCCTTGACGTGAAACAGTTTGAGATCCACTGGGCTAAACAAAGGACTTTCTGTGCGTGTGTCTAATTGTCTGAGCATTTGTTTGTGTTCATAAGACCATGTCTATGTGATGATACGTTTGGGCAAATATCCCCAGGAGGTATGTGACTGTGTGGGAATATATAGGTCAATAGTTGGTGCTCCAGGGAAAGTGAAAATGTCAGTGTTGGCGGTAATTTGGATTTTAGGAAATGATTAACGCCATTCTCAGTCTGCGTGGGGTAACTGTACAACCACACCGTGGGGTGGAATTTTTGGCAGTCCTCCGTCATCATGACCAAGTAAACAATTAACCACTTGAGCTTGACACCGCCGCACGTAGAAAATAGCCAAGCTACAAGCTCACAATGCGCCGCGGTACGACACCTTGTGAGCTTGTAGATCAGCTATTTTCAGCACATGACACCGTAGTACGAGTATACATTTGATATAACATCACCCTACAGTACTTTCTTTTAAATGTTCACCTATAGTGACATGCTCAAAATAGAGGTGCCAAGGTTAATGTTAATAGCTTGGATTCAAGTGAGAATTTCATAATTTGTCGCTGACAGTTAATCTTAGGGACATTCACATTTCCGTTCATGCTTTGGCTGAAGGTAAGGCTATTGACCAATAGTGAATTCATCAGCAAACACGTTTCGGACACTACTCGGGTCGCTGGGGATATTTCACTTTAAAATAAAATAAACATTACAAAAATATATAAAAAACAAATGAAAAAAGTTATGGAAACATCACGGCACGCATTAGAATGTCCTCCTAATCTCCATGAGTTTTTTCATTTATTTTTTATATATAAATGTAATTTTATTTGAAAGTGAAATGTCCCATCATTGCTGTCGCACAATTAAAACGTCCCCGAGAAACATGAGCAGTTTTATTTCAGCACAATGCATGATGGTATGTAGGGTTTGTGATCGTTACCATCAGTTGTAACCTACTTTTCGCGATACATTGTGGGATAAGATAAGGGTGAAATAGTTATCACTATATATTCGGACACCACTACAAAATGCCGTCATCACTGTATAGTGCACGATTGTGAGAAGGGAGTGATTTTGGACACAGCCAAAGCGAATATCTCCCTACTCTGCAGAGCCATTGAGATGCCATTTACAACGAAAATAATCCAATACCCCCATCCCACCTGTCTGTTGACGATGGTTGAAGGGGTGATACTGGAGGTGATGTTGGTGGTACTGGTGGTAGTGTTGATGGTACTGGTGGTGGAGTTGATGGTACTGGTGGTAGTGTTGATGGTACTGGTGGTGGAGTTGGTGGGACTGGCGGTGGTGCTGATGGTCCTGGAGATGGTGCTGGTGGGACTGGGGGCGGCTGGTGTCTGGGCATGTGTAGGTTTGGGCGGCACGTGAGGTGGAGGCGCACGCTTCCCTTCCTCTTTGTCGATGTGGCCCAGTGACTCCACCCTAGCTGCTCCTCCTCCTCCTACTCCGTTCTCCTCCACCTCTTCCTCATCCTCTTCCTTCTGACTCCTCAGACTCTCCATGCGCCTCAGCCTTCGCTTCTCGTCACGCTTGCGCAGAATCTCTATGAAGTCCAGCTGTGTCTGCTCCTCGCTGAACACGCACACACGTATATGCACACAAGTACGCACGGACACACACGCACGCACGCGCGCTCGCACACACACACACACACACACACACACACACACACACACACACACACACACACACACACACACACACACACACACACACACACACACACACACACACACACACACACGTTTGTATTGATATATTTGTGAGGACATAAACATTTTAGGCAGTTTTATAAATGTATTTTTAACCCTAACCATGAAGCCTGAGTTATCCTTAAAGGCACGGGTGTCAGGCATGACCATAAAACATAAAACAACCATTTCTCTGGTGAGGGCCAGGAAAATGATCCTCCTCGCAGATGTCTATTTCTCAAATGTTACCATACGTGTGTGGGAAGTATGGTAATATAAGTACACATTCACACAGTGATGCACAGCTTGCACACTCAACATGACCTGTAAGTGACACTGGCCCTAAAGAGAGAAGAAGGGACCTGCCCTTCCAGCATTTTGATCAGGTTTCTGCAATGAAAGGCTTCACAGTTTCTCTCTCCAGGTTAATCTTTGAAGAGTGTTTCTGCCTGCTCTAGGGACTCTAGGGCCACTGATGTTTTTGACAGCTTTTCACTTTTCATCTTTTTTTTTGTTGCATAGTATCAGGTTCTCCAATGTGCAGGCAATGGTAGGCTATTGAACTGACATAGTCCCACGGGGCACTGGAACCCCCGTTGCTACAATTAAAAGTGAAGTGAAAGAGAGGGATATGCTGAAAAGGAGTGGGCGAGAGAGAAAGACACACACACACACACACACACACACACACACACACACACACACACACACACACACACACACACACACACACACACACACACACACACACACACACACACACACACACACACACATAGAGAGACAGAGAGAGAGATATAAAGCACACCCTATGTCCCTCAACTGAGGGACAGCGAGTGGACAGAAGAGCCGAGCACATCTGGCTAACAAACTCACTAACTGCTGCGTATCACTGTAATCATTGTCTCATTGTTTGTTATTCACTTGTTTTCATTATTACTATATCACTTGTTATTCACGTATGTTATTCCCTTGTGGTCTCTGTATACGTACTGTAATGCTGTGACTTGTTTTATGTTATATGTATGTTTTGGCCATTAAAGCATTTTGAATTGAATTGAGATAGACAGAGAGATATAGACAGAGAGATGTAGACAGAGATAAAGAAAGAGAAAGAGCGGGAGTAGACAAGCCGGGTCACAAACCATGCCGTTGCTGCTCAGAGGATTGTAAGATCATGTTTTGGTAGAACTTGTTTTTGGTGTGAATTGACAAACCTGCTGACTCCCTGGCCCGTGGCTCTGTCACTACAAGCGCGCTCTGTCCCACGGCGGGTGCTGCTGTCATTGTTGGCGGTAAGCGTTTCTCTGGGGGCGGGCGTGTCTCTGGGGGTGGGCGTGTCTCTGGGGGTGGGGTGCGCGCTGTCAGGTGAGAGGTCATCGTCGGGGTCAGCGGTGCTACTGGAGCCCCTCACCCTTCTCCGCCTCTCCCTCTCCACCTCCTCCTCATCCTCCACGGTCCACTGGCGTGCTAGGCTGTCAGGATACACACACACACACACACACACGCACGCACGCACGCACGCACGCACGCACGCACGCACGCACGCACGCACGCACGCACGCACGCACACACACCACTTATCTATCAGCTACAGTGTATCTCTAATGGCAGAGGTTCAAATTGTTACATCTTATGTGTACACAAGAGTAAAATTATTTGGTTTTTGGTTCCTCAACATTGTAGCATTAAGAAAGAATCACAGAAGCGTCCTGGGTTGTTTTGCAACCACAGGGCCGCCAGATCAGAGGAAGTTAATATCGCTAGCAGGCAAAGTACATGAGTGCATTAATGACCACTGACGGACAATCTACGTACTGAAAAGATACACTTCTGTAAGTTATTGTGGGACTTTGTGTGAACTGTTTGTCCCTGCATAGTGATATAATGTAATGTCTCTTCCCTTGACAAGCTTTTTTTTAAAAAGAATCATAACAAAAATAGTGTGTAGGCCTACATTAGTGGCACAATTTGAGGTGCTTTTAATGTGCTGTGTGAATGGTTCCTACTTCTAAATAATGATTGAGTATTATCCTCATTATAAAGGTGATTGATCAGACACAGCTGTTCATGACATTCACATTCATATACTTATGGACCAATCATGGATATCACAAAGATATAAAGCATGAAAATCCAATTGAACAAATTTAGGGTAGGCCTACTATGTACAATCTGAATATTGAATATAGAAACCTCTCCACATTTTAACGTTTTAGGTTTTGTTGTAAAGTAATGCCCTACTTCAGCATACAAGAGTGGGTGCACAAAAGTAGTGAACATGGCTCAATAAAAAGGAATGGTTTTCACCTGACAGCAATGATATATAAATATGCTGAGCTCAGACACATCACAGACATTTTTGGATTATAGATCATAACGCACTGCTAATCCTGCCAGTATTAACGGTTACCCAGCCAGAACCTGCTTGACTCGTTCATCATCTTTTATGAGGTAATATCTGTACGGTAGAGGCTACAGTCTGAGTCTGCAGCACGTGTGTGGAAATATGTTAAATGTCACAGTGACCAGTGGTGGAAAAAGTACTCACATTTTTCACTTAAGTAAAGTATCAATACCACAATCTAGAAATACTCAGTTACAAGTAAAAGTCCGGTATTCAAAATATACTTAAAGTACCAAAGTAAAAGCACTCATTATGCAGAATGTCCCATTTCAAAAGTTTTCAAATGTATAGAATGTATTTGTATAAAAAACAAGCTCACAATACGTCCCATGCATTGTGAGCTTGTAGATCTGCTATTTTCAAATGGCCGAAATATTTGAAGTCCTTAGTGTGTATTTTGTAATAATATTAAAACTCTACAAAGTAAATAGTAATTAAAGTTTTCAAATAATTGTAGTGGAGTAAAAAGTACAACATTTGCCTCTGAGATGTAGTGGAGTAGAAGTAAAAGTACTGAAATTTGGAAATACTCCAGTAAAGTAAAAAATACCTCAACATTTTTCTTAAGTACAGTACTTGAGTACATGTACTTAGTTACTTTCCACCACTGCAGTGAGTGGTATTACCCATGTACAGATGTACAGCAGCAGTATCCTGATCGTGTATTATTACACAGATATAACAACCCAGTTGTTAATGGCTGCCATGTGTGTGATGGTCAGCTTGATAAATTGACACATTGTTGCCAAGATGTCTCGTTTAGAAAAGTTTCTCTTTATTCAGCTACAGAAGCCTACGTTACAGAATTAGCATGACAAATGTGTATATTTGTTCTACAATGTATTATTCGTTTTAGGCTTTATGTGTGCAGCTTTCAGTTTCAGTTACGTTAGAATATATTATAGTGTCTGTCAATTGTCAAGAGATCCGAATAAAAATAAAACACGGACTTTAAAACCTTACCTGGACAAAGCCGACCAGTTTTTCCGAGCTGACATTTTTCGGTCTGTTTGTTATAAAAAATAAAAATAAAGTCCAACTGAACGACAAGTGGAATCTTACTGGCAGCGACAGAGAGAGAGGGAGGGAGAGACAATATAAAAGTCAAGATGCACTTGAGTTCAGTTGAACACAATAAGGCGTGACGGACTGGCTGCTGCTCACTGGGAGGCAATCACAAGCAGTCCACCTTTACCCCGCTGGAGGTCACATGACCACAGAACTGTAGTAGGTTACCTGTGTGTTTGTAGGCAGCCTTGGATCACAAGACGGTCATCGTATCGGTCATAATGATATTGGACTTTTTTTCTAAATAGAGTTTGCACTTTCTCCCTTTTTGGTCCGTACATCTACATAAACGTTCAGATGTCAAATATAAAGTGCTGACGCTGACCCCATGGCCGCGGATGTTACAATTATGTACGGGTCCTCAGAAGTACCCGTGTTTTCCGTATTGTTCAATAAAAATGATTTTAATCCGATTGGTGACCATTTTCTCATATAGTTATAATGTATCAGAGTGCAATACACCTCCCAACCGATAGGGTCACGCAGTTGAACGCATAAGGAGAAAATGGCCACCGATCGGATTAAAATGCTTTTTATTGAATAATACGGAAGATACGGGTATTTTTGAGGATCCGTACATAATTGTAACATCCGTGGCCATGGGGTAAGCACTTTATATTTTACATTTGAACGTTTATATAGATGTACGGACCAAAAAGGGGAAAAGTACAAACACTATTTTGAAAAAAGTCCAAGACTGTCATATAATAACAGTCTTGTATCAAGGCTAGCTCTGGTGTAAAGTAGCTAAGTACATTTACTCAAGTACTGTACTTAAGTACAATTTTTAGGTATATTTACTTTACTGGAGTATTTAAAAATGTGAATAATTTTACTTCTACTCCACTACATCACAAAGCCAAATATTGTAGCCTACTTTTATTCCACTATAATAATTATTTGAAAACTTTACTACTTACTTTGTAGATTTTTATTGTTATTACTAAATCACTTCAGACCTATATATATATTTGGCAATTAGAAAATTCGCCGATCTACAAGCTCACAACGCGTCGCTAGCAACGCGTTGTGAGCTTGTAGATCTGCTACTTTCAAAGGATTTTTATACATTTGAAAACTTGTGAAATGGAACCTTCTGCATAATGACTGAGTACTTTTACTTTTGGTACTTTAAGAAAATTTTGATGCCAACACTTTTGTACCTTTACTCAAGTAAATTTTGAATACCGAACTTGTACTTGTAACAGACTATTTCTACAATAGGGTATTGATACTGTTACTTAAGAAAATAATTTGAGTACTTCTTCCATCACTGCTTTTTGATAAGTGCCATATACTGTAACTACTAGTTATTATTATAGTATTAATTCAGATTTCATTACATTGTATGACATAATTTCTCATCTATATAGCCACTATGAACTACTCTGACGGCCTGGTGTATGCAGGTAAACAATGCATAGCTATCTCAGGTAGACTGATAGGACACAGATAGGACAGACATAGGCAACCTATATCGTCTCTGTCGGTTGGAAACCTCATATGTCCATATGTCCTCATATGTTACTTTTCAGGATTCAAATTCAAAAATATCAAAAGTAGCAGATCTACATGCTGAAAACATGTCACTTTGAGCCATGTTTCGAGCTTGTAGATCTGCTATTTTAAGCAGCGACATGCTTTCTGAAATTGCCTATTTCTAAAAATAGGGAACAATGGAGAGGCCTAGTGTGTGTTTTGGCCTGCATTTGTGGGACTGGCCAGTACAAGTTTCTTGACAGTCTGATTCATGTTATTTGCTCTGCTGTGCTGTGTCAGGCCACACCCGGCCTCCTTGGAACTACAGGTGTGTTGGACTCTGCCCTCTGCTTAGGCTCAATCCAACACCCTCCCATAAGGCTGTACTGTATGTTTCATGTTCCTTATATCAGGAGTTCTCAAACATTTTTGTGATCCCAAAATGATATGGGGACCTCCTCCCATGGGGTCTTTGAGGGGGTTCCAGGGGGGGTCCCCGGACCAGACAAAAATAGCCTTTGTGACACGTTGTGAGATTGGCTATTTTTGGCGAAGAATTTTGGTTCAGACTGAAAAAAGGAGTTCAAGTACAGAGCCAACTTAGGTACAGTTTTCTAAGTCCAGAGGGTTTAAGTTGGTTTAAGCTTCTGTCAAAAGCTGCGATCTAGGACTTATTTTACAGTTTTTCCTCAGTCACTTTGGCACATTTCTCAGATCACACTTAAAATTCTCAAAACTACTTGTTCAACTTCCACTTTATTTAGTCACTTGTGCACATCATTCTTTTTAAACAAATTGCACATGCTTTGGCATATTCATGGAAATTATTTACAGTTGCTTGCTGTTTCCTATATTACCAATTCCTTAAATGATGGTAAGTGGAAGACATCATATCCATTGTGATGTGGATGAGAATCTGTGTCTCGACAGAGAACTGCACTGTAATTTTCCCTTAACATAATTATTTACTTTGGAGTGATACACCTAGGATTTTGAGCAAGTTATGGACTTTAGCAGGTAATCCATTCTGCCCTATACAAAGCCAAAGTGCTGTAAGTACATCTTTGGACACATTATATTGACTTATTTGTCAAATAAGCCTGCATGATATTGTTGTCATTGGAATTATTGGATTGGATGCACCACCAACTTTGTTGTAGTTCAGACATCGTTGCAATTACCTCTTTCCATCGGTAGAGGGAGACAATGGACATAAAACTTACGGATTGTGGCTTTATGTTCTATGGAGGTGTACTGTAGTTTCCAAATACATGTCCTTCCCAGATATCTAAGGCAGAATGTCTGCATGGTATTGGGGACTAACTTGGACTGAATCGTAAGCGCCAGTGCTTACGAGTACGTGCATGTCTGTGGGTGTTACTGTTTGTCAAAGTAAAAAAAGGAGAGAGAAACATAGCTCATCTGAAATGCTCTGTTGTGGATGATGTTCCCAATGCAACAACTACTGTATGCTTTGTCATCCTTTATGGAGTGACACTTGTCCACCTGCTGCACACAAGGGGCTATTTGCATCCAACCAGATAACCAGATAAAGGAAGCACTTTTCACAGAGTGCTTTATGCACATGCAAAATACACCAGGATGCTATGAATAGCGTTGTAAAGCAACGCATGCAGGATGTTGGACTGGACAGCCTTGCAGCTGGCACCATTTTCAGCGTGTGAGTGGATCTGTCTAACACTCTCTGACGTTTGCACACTGTCAAGATCAATACCATAAAATTGTGTCATCGTTCTGTTGTTTATTGTCCATAGGTAGAATTACACTGTGGCCTGACCTACAGAGTATCACAACCCTAACCCTATCATAACCATATAAAATTTTGGCCGCGCGGCTTTGCCCAGGATAGGTGTCCCTTATATAAATCTCTGGGAGTTGGCAACCCTAACCTTGCCATACCTTAGCTTAGCTTAGCTGAACTGACACCACTGACCTCTCCACTGGACTACTGTAATTCCTTGTACTTGGGATTGACTCAGTCCAACCTGTCTTGTTTACAGATGGTTCAAAATGCAGCTGCTGTTAACTGGAACAAAGAAAATACTCCTGTTTTGGCTCAATTGCACTGTCTGGCTATCAGTGAAATACAGAATTGATTTTAAAATTGCACGTAGGAGTCAAGCTTTTAGACCTGTACTTTTCTCCTGGTGTACGTCACAAATGAACTCTCCCACTTATGAAGAATGATGAAGGATGACTCTTCTCAATGTTAGAGTCATTAGATCTTTTTTTCTTGCTATCTAGATCCTAAGTTTAGTTCAACTGGGCCTGCTCAGCATTGTTATACATGCCTCTGAGCATGCTAGGAATAGAATCATGCAGTGTACGCCTGGATGTTTCTTTACTCCTTTATTCAGGTTGTTCCTTTAATTTGTACCTGTCTGTATTCTATACTGCATTATGGATATCTTGATATTAAAGTGCATAGTAAATGTTGTCGCAGTTGGGTGGAAACCTCATATGTCCAAAACTGTTACTTTTCAGGAAATGGAAAAAAGAACCTGTGTTCCAATGGATCCAATGTAGTCATTATTTAGTCACTAGCTCTTGTTTTCATTAGTTAAATATTTATAAAACCCGCAGACAGAGTTAACCACTTTAACTTTCACTTCAAATGTTTTCAAATACTGTAGATCGACTATATTTGCTACTTTTGTGTGAACATTAATTCACGAAAAAACATAAAAAGTTGAAATATGGAGAAGGTTTCTGCCCGACAGCAACAATGTGTAATTTGAGTACTGACACACTTATTGATAGATAAAACGGCAAAACATTCAAAGAGTTAGCTGGTCGGTCCTTGAGAGAGGAACGTCTTTTGAAAGTGGCGTCAACTACATCTTCTAAAAACGTCGGCAGGGTTGTATAAAGTACCTGTGAAAGCAAGTGGCAGGTGATTAAAAACTGTAGGTTAAGTTTTATCATTTAAAAAAAATGTTTTTACATCATCTAAAACCCACCATTTGATTGGAAGATATAGGTCTCACTGGGCGGGACCCTTGGCAGCATCAAACATCTTTTTCCTGCCCTCCATGCCTGACATGGCTTCCACATTCTTCCTCCAATCACTATCCTCCACTGTCTTCTTCTGGTTGGTTGGTTGGTTGGTTGGTTGGATGGATGGATGGATGGATGGGCGGATGGATGAACAGACAGACAGACAGACAGACAGACAGACACACAGACAGGAAGTGTGACGGTCACATCATTAGAAGGCGGTTGCATTCTAAAATGGGACATAACTGGGGGGGGGGGGGGGGGGATAGAGCTTGTTCACTAGATATGTTTTTAAGAGAGCAGCCAGTTTAATGGGTTGAGAAGGTTTGTATGAATTATTGTTATGCGTGAGTGTTTGAAACCCATATTGTCAGCTGGGAATCCCCCTGGAGAGAATACTGCATAATCACACCAGGTTTACACAGAGCCTAACACGCATGCACGCGCGCACGCACACGCACACGCACACGCACACGCACACGCACACACACACACACACACACACACACACACACACACACACACACACACACACACACACACACACACATCCACTGACCATTGAACAGAACTGAACAGGTCACAAAAGAGCTTCTCTATACTCCCTGTGTACAATGGGATCATTGTCTCGTGTATGGTACCTACACACGCACGCACGCACGCACGCACGCACGCACGCACGCACGCACGCACGCACGCACGCACGCACGCACGCACGCACGCACGCACGCACGCACGCACGCACGCACGCACGCACGCACGCACGCACGCACGCACGCACGCACGCACGCACGCACGCACGCACGCACGCACGCACGCACGCACGCACGCACGCACGCACGCACGCACGCACGCACGCACGCACGCACGCACGCACGCACGCACGCACGCACGCACGCACGCACGCACGCACGCACGCACGCACGCACGCACGCACGCACGCACGCACGCACGCACGCACGCACGCACGCACGCACGCACGCACGCACGCACACACACACACACACACACACACACACACACACACACACACACACACACACACACACACACACACACACACACACACACACACACACACACACACACACACACACACACACACACACACACACACACACACACCTGCCACCGCCCTGCTCTCTCCTCCATTGGAGATACAGTCTGGCTATAGTCTCGAACACACCCTGGCCATACTCTGCACACGTGCGCACGCAAACACGCACACAGTGAAGGTTTCCCATGACACCTTGAACACTGATGTCATACTGTATGTTTATATGAGTGTTGAGTCTGAACTCATGGGCACTTGGCCCAAGGACGCTGATTATAGCTTCACGCTTGTGTGTGTGTGTGTGTGTGTGTGTGTGTGTGTGTGTGTGTGTGTGTGTGTGTGTGTGTGTGTGTGTGTGTGTGTGTGCGTGTGCGCGCGTGCGTGATGGGTGCCCCAAACATGATTCTTATCGTCTCTGTCGGGTGTAAACCTCTTATGTCCAAAACCGTTCCTTTGTTATTACAATTTATTTTTAAAAGAAGAAATGTGTCGAAATTTGTTGCATCGCGACACATTGTGAGTTTGTACTTATGAACTTTGCTACTTTGCTCTTTTTTACTTATGAAAAGTTTCTATTTTCCCCACAATAGCGATAATTTGTATTTGATTGAATTGATCAGTTCGATCGAAGTGTTGCTCCCCTAGTTCTGCACAGAGTACCTTCTCAGTGTCCTCTTTCTTGACCGACTTGAGGTTGGCCCGGAGGTCCATGGACACTTTGTGCTTGGAGCCCAGCAGCGAGCGCAGGATGGCGTCCGCGGAAACGCGCACGCGCCTCAGGCTAGGCCGCTTGAACTTCCCCCTCAGGTCCAACACCTTGATGTTGAGGTCCTTGATCTGCATGGGCCAGGGTGGGAGATTCATTGGTTAGACGTGAGCTGTGGTGGAAAAAGTACTCACATTTTTTACTGAAGTAAAAGTATCAATAATGCAATGTAGAACTACTCTGTTTATTTTTTTTAAACAATATATTTATTGGCATTTTCAATTATATAACATACATAACAATATGGCTTTTGTATTAAATGTCTATAAATAATCAAACAAAAACAGAGCAAAAAGACATCACATAGAAATCATACACATACATAATAACAACATGACAACCAAAAACAGAAAAATACGTTACAAAAACATCAGAAAAACAAAAAACAAAAACGGATATGGTCATGGTCTTTCTTCCCACAGTATGAAGTAGCAGAATTATTAGCAGAAATATTTACACAGGTCCCAAAGGATTACCTTCCATAAACTGTATGACCTGTCCCCAAATTTCTTGAAAGATGGCAGGTTTCTTTTTAATGGCAAAGGTGAGCTTCTCAAGTGCAAGACAATTTGATCATTCTCTATACCATTGTCTGATGTCTGGTTTAACTGGGTTTTTCCAAAAGAGCGCAATTGTATGTTTAGCCTGGAGAAGAGAGTATATAATCATACTCTTTTTTTTACTGTTAATTTTGAGATTATCAGGAAATATGCCCAGAATGCACAGCTGTGGGCAGATAGGAATATTTTCTGAGACTATCTGGGATAATATACCAAGTACCTCTTTCCAAAACTTCATGATCTCTGGGCATTGCCATAAACAGTGAAATAATGTACCCTTTTCCACATTGCACTTCTGGTATTGATTGTCTGCGTTTGAGCTTTATAGCAAACCCTCTGCCAATCTTCAACGCTTATTTCTACATTTAAATCACTGCACCAGGCCAATCTTCTATCCTCCGAGGATTCCCCAGACATCCTAACAAACGCATTATAAATCAAAGATACTTGCATGACCACCAGAATAATCTACTATAATTTTTTCCAAAACTGAGATGGCAGTTGAGTTGAGTTATTTTGGGTTTTTAAGATAAAACTTCTTATCTGTAAGTACTTAAAAAAACGATTTAATGGGATATTATATTTCCTGCAAAGTCCTTCAAAAGACAGAAGCACATCAACTTCATACATATCTGAGATCTTGGCAACACCCTTGTCTGCCCATGATTTAAACCCCCTGTCATGGCTCCCTGGTTTAAACTTCTGGTTGCCCCACAGGGGGGAAAAACGTGAGAGTTTAGAATCTGAACCAAAGTATTTCTGTGCCTTAAACCAAATTTCAATCGTGTTCTTAACAAAGGGGTTCTTTGTCTTACTTTTTAAATTCTTAAGAGAGTCAGAATATAACTTGTAAGACCTTTTTTAATACCTAAAAAAATATAAAGAAAAGAAAAAAGACCATTACTGCATCAAAAGTAATCAACAAATTATACTATAAAAACTGGTCAAACATTGGCCAAATTGTCAAATAATATAAGGCGAGGCGTTGTGAACTTGTAGATCGGCTATTTTCCACTATTTATCTGTGGAACCGAATCAAACTAAATGTAATGCCTCAACTCCTACAATTCCAAGTGCTTGTCAGGGTGGGGGGTCCCCAGTTCAAATATGATTATTTTGGGGGGTCGCAGCCTGAAAGGGTTGAGAACCACTGTTGTAAACAGTTCATCTTGACAGTGGAATGTCTGCAAGTGCATGCAAACAGAAGTACCTCTATGGTAGCCTGAAAGAGCGAGCCCTATCGATGGTCTTGAAGGGCGGATCCAAACCCAGGCGGTTGGATTCCAGCGCCGCTTCCTATTGCTTCACCAATCTATTTCCCCGCCTCCCCTCCCCTCCCCCCCGGCCTGTGCACGGAACACGCTGACGTCAACAAATTTACAGCGACGCCCCTCTGCACTCTGATTGGTTAGGAGATAACAAGGTTCACTCCCACTCCGAAACCACCGTTCCTGCATGGTTCCCCCAGACTTTTTTTCTTTTGTAACAAAAAAAAAGGCATGGGTTTCCGAGGCTACCTCTATGGTGGCTACAGATAAATGTGTTCATTTGTTCACGTCCGTGACATTGAGCTAAACGTTGTACGTACCTCACGTGTGTTGAGCGTGACTTTGGCTTCGATGTCATATCGTTCCTCATCTACCACGTCGATCTTGCCATGGAGCTCTTGACATAAGTCCTACACGTGCACATACACACACACACACACACACACACACACACACACACACACACACACACACACACACACACACACACACACACACACACACACACACACACACACACACACACACACACACACAGATTCACAAACATACACCATTGCATCATTGTCATCATCATCACTATTGTCATCATAATTTATCCCGACCATAGGATCTACATTTCTCAATAGGAGAACAGGTAGACAACTACAATCACTGTGTTATATTGTATTAACATACTCTACCATACAGATTGGTCAAAATAAAAATGAATTCACTAAAAAAACAATATATGGATTCACTAGGTGTGCTTGTCATTCTACATGTCGGTGTCTAATTAATGGCTAATTAGACCTGGACTGTAATAAGCAAGATAGAAAGCTAGCAGTACTGCTGATCTAGACTAAACCAAGTCAGTTTCATGAGTCATGTGGGCATGAGTATTTACCTGCAGCTGTGCCAGGCTCATGCCACTAGTGTGTAGCGGGGGAGCTCTCTCTGCCAGGTACTTGTGTTTCTCTTCATCCTTATCCAGAATCTCCTGCTCTAACTCCTCCTTAGCCTTAGCCACCATCAGACTCTGCAAAAACACTAGTCATCATCTTCCAGTGCCTGATTTATACTTAGTCATGCATTGTGTTGCGTGCTGAAAATAGCTGATCTACAAGCGTTGTGAGAGCTTTTGTAGAGCTTGTAGATCTACTATTTTTTGTGCAAGACACCAGCGTGCAAATAAGTATAGTTGCATAATTACCTTTTTTTCTTCAAGGCAGAACATTTCAGTGCATACACTGACTGAATTGTCTTCAGAAAGAGAAATATATATATTTGAAATAGGCCTGCAACTAACGAGCATTTTCTGTCAATCAAATATCTGTACAAACGATGGTAGATCCTAAAAATGTTGAAATCTTGAAATTGTTTAGGCTGTACACTGTGTTTACCCGGCAGTCAAAACATAACTTTTCTTTTCATTTTCAAGAAAAGAGGCTCATGATACATCACTGAAATTATTATTCAACTACTAAAATTGTACTTGATTATTTCTCTGTCGTTCGATTAATCAATTAAACATTTCACCCCTTTTACAAAGATGTTTTATTTTTTTGTACATTTCATGGCACAAGGTACATATATCAATTTGATTGATTGATTGATTGATATCTTTATTGATCATGACATTTTAAATCAACACGATTTCCTCTTCACACAGACCTTCTGTTGTTAAATCAGAAAGTGTTAAGGTTACTTTCTCGTTTTAGTAGTCTACTCCTCTTAACCACTTAAACGCTCTAGACTTAGTAAACTGGACCTGAGTTGGCTCTGTACTTAGACCACTTTTTTCTGTCTACACCTAAAATAGACGATCTGTGTTCCCCTAGGCCTAGATTATGGATGCTGGGGTTCAAGCGTTTAGCAATCTAAAGAGGGCCTTCCCTGCTTTTAGTACTAAAAGATTGGCTCACCTCTGGTGTCAGTCAGAACATTGAATAGGACTGTGCTGCTCTCTTGTGGTTGAACTAGTGGACTGCAAAACAGTGGAAATAAAGCATTACAGCATACACTCACTGCCCTCCCTTACCTTCAGCATCAGCTTCCTGGATGCTGAGATCTTGGATTTCCCCTGGTCAGATAGCAAGACACAGAACGTTGTTAATAACAAAAGGTCATACAGTTTCACTAGAGGCTAGAAAATAATAAGCTCCATTACTGTTTTGGAAAAATGTCAAATAACATTTGAATTTGATCATCTGTGTTGTATGCAGTGTATTACCTCTTGCCTGTAAAAGAAAAGAAGGAAAATAAATAAATTAGGCAGGAATTACATAAAGTATGAGATAACATGATCATTGACAAATGCAACGTGTGTGTGTGTGTGTGTGTGTGTGTGTGTGTGTGTGTGTGTGTGTGTGTGTGTGTGTGTGTGTGTGTGTGTGTGTGTGTGTGTGTGTGTGTGTGTGTGTGTGTGTGTGTGTGTGTGTGTGTGTGTGTGTGTGTGTGTGTGTGTGTGTGTGTGCACAAGCACGCGCGCGCGCGTGCTTGTGCTCTATTAAAAGACCATAAAGCCTATTCACTCACACTTGTTCAGGCATCTTGCTGATGAGATTTCAAACTGGAGGACAGACAAGAGAGGTTAGATGTTTGGCTGACACACACACACACACACACACACACACACACGAACACACACACACACACACACACACACACACACACACACACACACACACACACACACACACACACGAACACACACACACACACACACACACACACACACACACACACACACACACACACACACACACACACACACACACACACACACACACACACACACACACACACACACACACAGCCAGTTGTCAGTGCTCATCAGCTGCTGGAGCGCTAGACAAGATCATCTTTCCCATCTCTCTCTCTCTCTCTCTCTGTGTGTGTGTGTGTGTGTGTGTGTGTGTGTGTGTGTGTGTGTGTGTGTGTGTGTGTGTGTGTGTGTGTGTGTGTGTGTGTGTGTGTGTGTGTGTGTGTGTGTGTGTGTGTGTGTGTGTGTGTGTGTGTGTGCCTGACAGCGAGCTTTCATCATGGAAGTGAACTTGGAGTCAGTCTCCTTAAAAAACTGTCAGCAGACCAATTACCCAGAACTCTCGCCATTCTCGGTGCTTTGGTCTGTGGCTCGTTAACACAATCCTCTGTATGCTTTCTGGAAGTGCAGAGGGCACGCTTTGGAAGCAACACTGACACAGTCAGCAACACACTTTTAACAGAAGCCATTGTAGACGTCTGTAGATGGCCTATGTTCCTCAGGGAATTTAAAGGCCTAAGTAAGTAATTGTAGACGTGTTGTTAGCCGCCCCACAATCCCACGATTCCCAACCAAATCATCCTGCTGCTTGTTCTGTAATGATATCTCAGGACATTTTAAAAACAATTCCTCTTGCAGTTACAACTTACAGCAGTAATGTAGCAGGCATGTGGGAAATGGTGTCTTTCTGTGATGGCATCACAATGTTAAAAATGTGCATTCAAGTTATGTGTTTTTTACAAATTAAAATCACTTGAAATTGCTTTGATGGGATGAAATTAGCAAATTTGACACTGCACGAGGTTTAAAGCCACTTAAAATGTGCATTCGAGTTATGTGTTTTACTTTTTACAAATTAAAATCACTTGAAATGACTTTGAGGGGATGATTTCCCTCATCATTCTGTTTTTATCTTCTGGTGTTCATCATAGGACAATGTTAGGACCATTACAATGGCTGCTAATCTCAAATTTGACAAGGCACGAGCTGGGGACCTGGTTTAAAGCCACTTAACTTAATTCCCATCCCAACTTCTTGCTTCCTGATGTCAACACATACCTCCAATAATGCCTCTCACCCCCTGTGATTGAATTAGCATTATCCTAGTACATCTCTCTCTCTCTCTCTCTCCCTCCCTTCCCTTTATCCTGAACCCCTGTCTCTTTTATCAGCCGTTGCTGCACTTAACCACTTAAACCCCTATACTTAGTTTGGGGCAGCCGTAGCTTAGTGGTTGAAGAGGCCGTCTGGTAAGATGAAGGTGGCCTCCCGTCTCTGGTCTATGTGTCAAAACAAGTGTCCAGCTGAGCGAGACACTTAAAGGGATAGTTCACCCCCAAAATTACTTTTTTCCTATCGATTAGTCACCCCACGGAGACTTGAATTCATGGATATGTTTTTGTTTTTCTCGCATTCCTAAGCCAATAATTTGATGACCAGCGGACCGGTAGGCAGTGGTTCCGGTAGGAGGAACCGCTTGCTTCCGGTCATCAAATTATTATTTATTTTTTGTGGGGGGTGAACTATCCCTTTAACCCCTAACGGTTAAAGGGATAGTTGCTGCTGCATTGTCTGAAGGAAGCCGAACCAAAATAAATGTTACTCTTATGTACCTGTACACAAGATGTAACAATAAAGTACAACCTTGAACGGCTCCCCCCCAAGTGCTCATCGCGACCATCTGAGCAGCCATCAGCTGGGTGAAGATGAAACTGAATCTCCACCGCCGGGTGGTTAACAAAGGTCTCCCCTCTTTCCTAGTCGACCGGAGTCCCCCAGCCCAGGGCTCTATAGGCCCCCCTCCTGTTTTCGCTCTGCACTTAAATATGTTTGCCGAAAATAGCCAATCTACAAGCTCACAACAGGTCATGTTGCGACACGTTATAGATCTACACGTTGTAGATCTGCTCTTTTTGCCGAATGTTCACCCCAGATAATATAGGGTTCATGTGATGAACTCCCTTGCCCTCCCCTCCTTCCATCTCATCTCACCTTATCTCTCCATCTCTGTGTGTTTCTCCTGTTCCTTAGAGTTGTTTCGATACCGATAACAGCATCGGAAAAGCTGCCGATATTGCCTAAAATGCTGGTATCGGCTAGTATGCCAGTCTATGCCAAGCCGATACCATGTAATTTAATGCATGATGATATTTCATTTATAGTAATATTTTGAATTGATGTTGCACTATACTGTTTTATATTCTTACTGTACAATTGACATTATTGTTTTACTAACTTGTAGCTGCACTTTAACTATTATTAATGGATTTATTTTATTTATTCCTAGATCAGTGGTTCTCAAACCTTTTATTTTCAAGGACCACCATAACTGGTCCATTTGTACACTCTCAGAGTTACAGACCCTGTAAGGGTCAATTTAGAACCCCCTCAAGGAACCCTGATGGTCCCTGGACCCCCCTTTGAGAACCACTGTCCTAGATTTGTTTAAATTACTCACTGGTATCCGAATCGGTACTCGGTAGCGACCGATACACAAGTTCTGGGTATCGGAATGGTATCGGTACATCTCTACTGTTCCTTCTAGTCAGTGTCCAGTAATGGATCACATCCTCCTATAACCTCCAGGAAGGACTAGGGTTACGGGCCGCTTCAGTGGATTAGGAAAATTCCACACAGATAGCCACCGCTTCTCTCATCTCCATCTTTCTCCTCACGATTATCTCAGGGGGGCGGGGGGACAGGAATTTAGAGTGGCAGGTCTCCCCAAATAGACCGCGGGACAACTGAAAGACATGAGGGATTGTGGTCTACTGGGGTGCCTATAGGCTCACTGGGGATTTATCTGTAGTCACTTTGGGCTGTCACGGTGGAGGACAATGGTACAGCCAACTTGGCAATCTGTAATAAGTACCAATTGTTTGAACGTTGAAACAGCGTTTTGGCAAATTCTGCTCACCGTCATCCGGGGATTACAGTAATGCAGTGCTGTTGATGCTACAATTATCACTGGACCAGCTTTTGTTCAGTTTGTGAAGAACTCTAGAGCACTAGATCACAGGCATTAAATTATATGGCTCTCATCCACATGCCTTTGACACAGTGGCGTCAGTTCAGCAAAAGCTAAGGTATGGCAAGGTTAGGGTTGCCAACTCCCAGAGATTAAAATAAGGGACACCTATCCTGGGCGCTCGTCTGAAAAAAAAATTCGGGGGTCAAACCCCCCAAAACCCCCGAAATGCATAGAAAACTAGAAAAAGTGCTCCTCGGAGCACAGGTCTCCACCAGGTCAGGTAGGTTATTGTGGGCCAGCAATGTTCAGAATTTGCCAATCAGGATGGAATATAAAAAATTGGACGGGACCATCTTGATCACTTGACTATAGAGATAATGTGTACTGATTTGCATGATGTTTGGACAAAATTTGTAGGAGTAATATAAAAAAGAAAAATCGGCCTCCTGGTGGAGCTATAATAGGGCAATTTTAAAAGGGTGGCGTTTGTTCTTCAACGTAGTGCGAATGTATGTGCAAAGTTCCACCGCAATCGGACGCTGTGTTCATGATTTGCGGCATTTTGTTCAAAACGGGCCACTCCTGCTAACCTTAGATGTCAATGTTAGCCAATCAGGATGGAATATGAAAAATCAAACAGATCCATCTTGATCACATGACTATAGAGATCATGTGTACCGATTTGCGTGAAATTTGGATACAATCTGAAGGCTTAATCTCAAAATGTGTTTTACATAAGTCGGCCTCCTGGTGGCGCTATAAAAGGCTAATGTGAAAAATGCAGGGCAGAGGTTTTTCTTTGGCCTCTAGGGAGTATGCGTGCAACATTTCACGCAGATCGGTGCAGTTACAGTTAAAAACTCAATTTGGCCTTTTATAGCGCCACCATAAGGCTGATTTGAAAATTTCCAAGTGGCATTTCTTTCTCGGCCTAGTTGGAATGTGCGTGTGAAATTTCACGGAAATCGCAAGCTGCGTTCATGATTTGAGGCATTTAGTTCAAAATGGACCAATCCTGCAAACTTTGGAAGCCAACCTTAGCCAATCGGGATAGAATATGGAAAATCAGACAGATCTGTGTTGATCACATGACTATAGAGATACTGTGTACTGATTTGCGTGATGTTTGGATAAAATCTGTAGGAGTAATATCAAAAAATAGATTTTGCACAAATTGGCCTCCTGGTGGCGCTATAACAGGGCCATGTAAAAGATTTGGGGCATAGGTTCTGAATTGGCATCCAGGGAGTGTGTGTGCACAGTTTCGCAGCGACCGGGCCAACGTTTTCGGAGATTTGACGCTCGCAGACAGATGGACACACGGACACACGGACACACGGACGGACGGACGGACAGGGGGTAAAACATACTCTCTCGCCATGCCTTTCGGCCTAGCGGAGACACCTATGCATATAGGCTATAACACAATACAAACACAATGGTCTTACTCCTGCATTAGGCTACTATTCATGATTTCTTTTTCTTTTTTTTTGGAGCCAAGGTATGGCACCTGCCATACCTTGCCATACCCAATTGACGCCCCTGCTTTGACATAAAAACGTTTTGTTTTTGTTTTTGTAATGCACATTCCTTACATTGTAATTGCTATTGTAGTTCATTGATTGAATTTGACATAGTTAATCCAATCAAAAGGTTAAACCGAACAACCAGCATCAGTTAGAATGCACAAATGAGCACAAACATGCAAAACAAATAATTTCCTCTGTCAAAGTTACAGGTCCTAGATATACAGTACACTGAACTACTGGTCTGCAAAGGGATGACCTATTGACCACATCTTGAATACTGTAGCCTACTAGCCTACATAATACTGTATACATACATCCTGTGACATCATGTCTAGCTTTGATGCAGCACATTCACACAGCCTCACAAGACTTATTCCTCAAGGATACTTTACCGGTGTCAGGAAGGCAAGCTGTAGTAGTCTTGATCTGGGCCAACCAGAAGTGAGAGAAAGAGATGGAGAGATGAGACAAAAGGCAGGAGGGGCACGATGGGACAGATGAGGGATGAGTGTGTCCCCTATTTAACCACACCTCTCTCACCCCTTTCTCTTCTGTCAGTGGAGGCTATTATTAGTCTCACTCGTCTTTTTCTATCCGCCTAAATCCTCCTGTGTTCATTTGTCCCTCACACCGTTTTAGATAGTTTCATCCAAATGCTGCGGAGTGGCCAGGAGAGACCAGCCTAAATCTTTCCAGGCGGCTGTTGGGTGGTTAATATTATCTTATTAATTAGGGATAACTACAGTAGCTGTCATCGACCAGATTTAGGTAACGTTAGGCAACAATGGAATGGCTGGGGCCTTGGAGAGAGAAGTCTACAACATATTTTGTTTCTCCTTTTCCGCCCCACCATAGTAACTACTGGGCATTGTTGCTGCTGTCTAGCTAAACTAACGGCTTACCAACATTGCATTTTCATTTAGTATCCAAGAAAAAGAACCTAAGTTCATATGGATTTGGAACATTGACTGTTGTCAGTCAGAAACAGTCTATAAAGCAGGGGGCAGGGTTAGTTGAGTTGTAACACGTTCCTTTTGCAGTACCCCTGTTGTACTTTGCTATTTTATACTTGCGTAGTACGTTAAAATGGTATGATGGTACTTATTATGGATTATATCTTTCTTTATGTCTCTGCTAAATGGCACTCAGTTTGCAAACATTTGCATTCAAAGGACCACAATGGAACTAAGCTCTCAAGCTTTTTTTTGTTTTACCCTTTTGACAGATATGTACAAATATATGGTCATGTATATGCACGTCGTTTTGTCAATGAAAACTTCGATCAATCAATAAAAAAAAGTAATTTAGAGCCTGTGTAGCTGGACATGACAGCAGAAATACTGTAGCATGGGTCGGTCAGGACATGAAGTCTGGGGCATTGGGTTTTCTGGTTCTGGCAGGAAGAGGACAATGCCAAAGACTGGAAATTAAAATATACACAAAGTACATGGCAAGATGGAGGAAAGGTGGCATGGGGTTGAGGGCTGTTGTGGAACCGGGACTGTGCCAAAATAAACGGGGCGAAGTAGAAATGTGATATAGGCCGGAAAGGAAAGTAGTGTGTGTGTGTGTGTGTGTGTGTGTGTGTGTGTGTGTGTGTGTGTGTGTGTGTGTGTGTGTGTGTGTGTGTGTGTGTGTGTGTGTGTGTGTGTGTGTGTGTGTGTGTGTGTGTGTGTGTGTGTGTGTGTGTGTGTGTGTGTGTGTGCGTGCGTGCGTGCGTGCGTGCGTGCGTGCGTGCGTGTGTGTGTGCATGCGTGTGAGAGTGTGTGCATATGTGAGTGCACATAACAAATGTGTCTGTGACACACACATAAAACACCTGTCCCATATTAGTGAGAGGGTTAACCTTGTTACCATATTACATGTTCTTTTTCTCATTTGAACCTCTAATACTATGTATTACACACATGCACACACACACACACACACGCACGCACACACACATGATAGGATCTGAACCATTTTAATGAAATTCTTCTCTAAACAGGCAGATCAAGATGCCTAGCATGGTTCAAGAGGGGTTTAGCTGTACTGATCTGTTGGCCATTAGGGTTCACGTGTCATATAGATGGATATGACACAGTATCTGCAGGGTCACGAGTCAGGACCAGACTATAGGACCCTGTGTTTTTTCTATGATTTTTGGACTAGTTTTTCTTTTTTTATCTATCTACGTATCTATACATGCACAGAATCTCTTTCTGTGTGTGTGTGTCTGTCTCCCGCATAACTCGAGAACTGGCCGACCTATTGATTTCAAACCTGGCATAGATATAGCAGAGGAGCTAAGAAGTTGTAGGATCGATGGTTATCCTGTCTGTCTGTCTGTCTGTCTGTCTGTCTGTCTGTCTGTCTGTCTGTCTGCTCATTTTGCTAGGGTGGGATGGCTCAGGGTAGAGCAATTTGCAATATGGGCCTGGTCTACAAGATACACTACACCACAAAGACACCCATGTACCTGTCAAATGGCCATAGCTGAGTGGTTAGTTAGCCCGCCTGGGGAGCCAGACCCCTGGTTGTCCCAGGTACGATTCCAAGCCATGACAGCAATGTGTCGACGTGTGTTTCCTTGAGCAAGACTCTTCACCCCTAATTGCTCCCTGGGCGCCAATGGAGGGAGAAGGCTGCCCACTGCTCCTAGTTGTTATAGGATGGGTTAAAAGCAGAGGACGAATTTCACCTATGTGCATATATATACACACACATAATGTGACAAAATACCACCCCAAAGAAGTGGGGACTATTCTATTCTATTCTATTCTAACTAATTCAAAAATGTTAAAGACGTCCACAAACACAACACCAGAGGGAGCTCCATAAATCACGTTCAACGTTTTGTGTAGTTGCATATTTGGGCTTGCTTCCTATTGTTTAAGCCAGTGGTTCTCAAACATTTTCATGTCAAGGACCCTCATTTTAATATGCATTTGTCCACGGACCCCCATCTGAAAATATTTTGTGACAGGGACCCCCATACAAGATTTGTGAAGTTAAAATGTTTCAAAAAGAATACAAATTTGTCACACTTTCTAGATGTATTTTTTAATAGCCGACAAGCGGTGAGCTTGTAGATCTGCTATTTTCAAATACCTGATGTATATAGGGTTCAAGTGGTAAAACGGATTATGATGCTGTATTAACTCTTTTTAGCTGGGGACCGTGTGTGTGTGTGTGTGTGTGTGTGTGTGTGTGTGTGATATCATGGCCTATAGTCGCTTCTTTTGGACAGTATCGACCTGTCCGCTTGTTTCTCTCGCAAAATCTGGAAACACTGCAACAGACACCAACAACAGTCCAGAAAATGCAGCCTTTTGAAAAGCACAAATTCAGTTCCAGTAAGTTACCTTTCTTTTTTGTAAAGCTATATATTTTCATTTCAGTTAAATGAAAATGTATTGTTTCTTTCTATACTTTCTAATAAATGTTCATTCTTTTGTTTTCGTTCCTTTTCGTTAACTATAATAAACTTTCCTCCCACACACGAGCATATTTCCACACAGATTTCACTGTTGGATGTAATCCATCACAAAACAACCATGTCCGTGGTGAATTCAGTCGTCCAAGGGGCAATTCATCTTTTTGTCCTCTGTCCTGTAACTGTTCCACTGAGCTCATCATGTTTGAGTTCTTCTCTCTCTTTCTATTTTCTATCCCTATCCCTTTTCCCCTTTCTGCCAACAGGGGATGGTTAGGTTTCAGCACCTATGTTAAAACTTGATCTCAACTTTACTGTGATGCCAGGACAATGTTGAGACAATGTGGCATGTATGTGGTGATAGTGATTGATGGATTGACAGATAGATTTATTGATCCAACAGAGAAGGCTTTCAAGAGGGCTCAAGACCAACAGTGCAATAAAATAAAATAAAATACTGAAATGAAATAATAATAACAAAAAATGTACTCAAAAGTCAATGTACTGTCTGGAATATTCCTTGATGGGCCAATCCAGCTCTAGAATCTCATTTCCTTATAGGTTTGCAAAATGTTGGGAAAATCAAATGGAAATTATGGGAAGTAACAGGAATAATGAAAGTTTGGGATCCCAACGAATAATTTGAGATACAAGTGCAACAACAACTGTAGGTCAATCTTTTCTATGTATTGCCTTTTCATATTGTGCAAATTGTGTGTAGAGGGGCTTGGGACATTATGTAATTACCTACAAGGACCATTCTCATGCTCATTTGTCTAATTATTTAGCTTAACTTTGCAGGAATATGTAGCTTTAGGCTACTATTTGATAGTTACCGGAAATATGTACTGTATAAAACTGTAATGAATTGCATTTTTATAATGAATTGCATTTTTATAGCGCTTTTCCAAGTGCTCAAAGCGCTTTACAATGGTTCATTCATACAGGGGGGGGACATTGGGAGGTAACTAAGTACATTTACTCAAGTACTGTACAATTTTAGGTACTTTTACTTTACTGGAGTATTTCCAATTATCAGTACTTTTACTTCTACTCCACTACATCTCAGAGGCAAATATTGTACTTTTACTCCACTACAATTATTTAAAAACTTTAGTTATACTAGTTACTTTGCAGATATAAATTATTACATTATAAAACATACATTTACCACTTTAGCCCTATTTTATACCGAGGCTATTTGAAAATAGCCGATCGCGTTGTGAGCTTGTAGATCTGCTATTTTCAAAATGTTTAAGTACTTTTACTTTTGGTACTTTAAGTAGCCTACATTTTCAAACATTTTAGTACTTCTACATTGCAGTATTGATACTTTTACTTAAGTAAAACATTTGAGTACTTTTCCCACCACTGGTCATTTGGCTCAGACGTTACAGTAGTGTGCGCACAGGGGTGCTTGATTTATACTTAGTTGCAGGCCAGCGTCACATGCAGGAAGTTGCAGATCTATACAAGCTGCGTTGCTGTGTTGCGTTGTGACGCGTTGTGAGCTTGTAGATCTGCTATTTTATGAATCAGGCTAAGTATAAAGGCTCAGTATAAATCAGGCTTAGCACTCCATCATTGTGCAAGGTTCTGAGAATATCATCTGTGATGACAGAGTGCTCTGCACATGTAATGGGAGAATGCATTGTGCATGGCCAAGGGGCAATTCGATAGCCTGGTAAACCCTCCCTCCGGAAATCTCATTTCCATTTGATTCCAGGAGTGAATCAAATGGAAATGAGATTTCCGGAGGGAGGGTTTACCAGGCTAGCAATTCGATGCTGTCTGGCAGAAAACTTGTATCTCCATATCTAAATGTTTTATGTTTTTTGGTAAAGTAAAGGTAGGGTAAGTGATTTTCTTTGGTTAAAATAAGTGTTAGATAGCTCTATATTCTGATACTCATTGCTATAGAGTGTTTGTTCAGTAACCGGAGTCTCCATGTCTCTCCAGCTCTTTAATAAACAGAGCTGGAGAGACATTTTCAGGTTACCAATTTTATCCAATCAGGATAGAGAACTCAGACAGAATAGAGATTAAACTAGAAAATGTGCTCCTCGGAGCACAGGTCTCCAGGCCAGGCAAGGTGGTAAAAGAAAGTACTGTTCCTGATTAATCCTGTCTTACCTATTTATATTACATATTGTGATGTCACGTGAAGCTTGACCAATGTTAGCTGTGTGCGGACGGACACACGGACGGACAGAGGGTAAAACATACTCTCCACCATGCCTTCGGCCTGGCGGAGATAATAAGTGAAATTAGAAATGATGACACGAAGAAACGAGCAGACAAAATTGGAACTGGAACACTATAAACAAGACCAGGAGACCTGGTTCTGCCAGACCCAGAATTAAGTCCAAGTATGTAACACACCTACAAACCACTTTATATCTGAAAAGCATAAATCATTTTATCATTTTTGTGACATAATAATGATGTCATGAATAGTTCGTGACGAAAGGGGACGAAAGGGGGACAGACTTTTTTGGCTGGGGCCGGGGGACAAAGTGACCATGTACATGTATGGAGAAAACAGATACAAAGCCTCATGTAAGCCCGACCCCTTGGGTCTGGCAAAAAAGTAAGCTGATAAATGGGTACTCTCCTGATTGGCTGAAATTTTGCAACCCACCTGACATTTTATTTTCTGTTTATTGAAGAGCTGGAAAGACAGGGAGATTCCTGTTACTGAACAAACACTCTGTCGCAATGATTACTATCAGAATATAGTGCTTTAACCTTTTCACAAAAAACCTTGATGTCATCAATACGACATGTCATAGTATGATGTCATAGCCTGGACTCTAAGTACTATGATAATGGATAATGGATAGTCCATAACCAGATGGGCATGCATTTCCAACGGGCATCGGTCCAGTTACTGAAATCCTATTACATGGAATGCTGGTTCCATGTAACCGTGAATTCAGCGTGCTGTATTTAGCATACAGCATGTTGAATTCACGGTTGCACGGTTGCAATTCAGCTAAATTCTTATTAGATGGGGATATTTTAACCAATGCATGCCACATCACAAGACATAGTATTGCCCTTTATGCGTACCGGTATTACTATTTATGTGTGTACTATTATAAGGTAAAGAGTTGTCATTGAAATTAGGCTACATTTCCCATGTGCTATATTCCCCATTCACTGGAAAGTTTCAGACCCTTTGCAGTCCTGGTACCACCACAGACAGAAAGAGAGAATGAGAGAGAGAGGGGAGAGAGAGGAGGGAGAGAAGAGAGCGAGAGAATATGAGACATTTCACAGAGTGCTATGGTATTTGCAGTTTACTTGCAGTTGGAGGGTAGTGTGTGTGTGACAGGACACTGCTTTCTTGCCCCTCCCTTCTTATGCGAGAACTTCTGGGAACTCAGATTAGGACGCTGCTGGTGGACGGGGGCGGTGGACTTGTCGAAAGTGATGAAAATTAAACGTAAACAGGAAAAGACAAATACTTGCCTAAGTTGCTTGAGCCAAATGTATACAACACACATACATAACCTCACACGTGTACACAAATGATGAGCAAGATGAATGAGGTGTTGACTCCGCTTACAGTTACTGGACAGTGAATAGGGGTCACTGCCAGGGTTGCCAGATTTTGCAAGCGGACAAGACTACGAAAACAAGCTCAAAAGAAGTGACTTTAGCAGTGGTTCCGCTGTGAGCTTGTGCATCTGCTATTTTTGAATAGCGAACGTATAAAATATCGATAAAGATTGTAATGCTATATTCAAAAAATTTGCTGGGGACCCCCTGGACCCCCTATGGCCCCCTGGGGGTCCCCGGATCATCATATACATTGGCTATTTGAAAATAGCCGAGCTACAAGCTACAAGCTCGCAACACGTTGTGGTGCGACGTGTTGTGAGCTTGTAGATCTGCAAAAAAAAGACTTGACAAAAATGTAAAGAATGTGAAATATTTCTTAAACATTTTAATAACAAAAATCTTACATGGGGGTTCCTGGCACTAAATATTTTCAGATGGGTGGGGTATGTGGACAAATACTAATTTCCTTGACATGAAAATGTTTGAGAACCACTGCCCAAATATTAAGCAACTACTGTACACTTTGGAAACAAGCCCAAAAAAACGCAACCCGCAACTATATTTACAAGCGAGCTTACGGAGAAACAAACCCAAATTTGCTTGTAATAAGCGGACTTGGTGACACTGCATGGTCACTAATGACAATCTGCCCCCCCCCCCCCCCAACACACACACACTCAGATTATCTCTACTTGACAGCAGGGCTGACAGCCCTCTAGTGGTGCTACAGTTAAACAGCAGAGAGTAGCCCTGTCCAGCTGAATCATAGAGGAATGTGTCTGTTAGTGCAAGTAGCTCTGGGGGAGCAGCAAGCCTCCTATCTGTAAAATAAACACAACACTGGCTGGGTGTCTGGATGGTGCAGGGGTTGAGCTCCTGCCTCCTGCCCACCACCACGGGGACTAGGGGTTCGAATCCTCTGCGATGCGTCCGACAGCATCATTTCATGTACTTTTACTTTATTTGAGTATGTCATACGTAATAGTTCTCTCTACTACATCTCAGAGGCAAATGTTGTACTTTTTACTCCACTGCAATTATTTGAAAACTTTTCTTTATATTAATGTTTGAAAAAACGAATTACTATTATTTCTATGTTGCGTTATTACTACTTTTACTTAAGGACTTCTTCCACCACTGGTCTGTGCTCTCATTAGGACCAACTGTAGGAGTCAGCTGTGGCAAGGGACTAGAATACACGAGGAATCGGGAATTGGCATCACGACTAAATTGGGAAGAAAAAAAAAATGAAAACAGTCCTGGTCAAAGCCTAAGCTCACAGTATAACATTCAGAACACGCCAGCAAGCAGCATTCCATCATTCTGTTTCACTCGCTCTTCCTCTGTCAAGATGGACACAGCAGCAACTGATAAACGAACGAGTAACTGTCATTATTTCCCAGTGACGTCAGTGGGCACAAGTCGGGGCATGTTTGGGGGCCCAGTCCTGGTATGAGTTTCAAGGTGGCAGGGCAGAAATGGCCAAATATTCAAATCCCCTCAACAAAGAACACATTATGTGTTTGGAATATTTTGGATATAATATTTTGGAATGAATGGATTGTGATTCACACCAGCTCTTCTGTAACATTAAACTCTGAATACCCTGAAACAACAAAGGACGTTGCTAAGAGCCTGTTTTTAAGATCTGTGTGTGTGTGTGTGTGTGTGTGTGTGTGTGTGTGTGTGTGTGTGTGTGTGTGTGTGTGTGTGTGTGTGTGTGTGTGTGTGTGTGTGTGTGTGTGTGTGTGTGTGTGTGTGTGTGTGTGTGTGTGAGAGAGAGAGAGAGAGAGACTGAGTAGTAGCAGACCCATGGGATGGAGGTCATAATGTTTGGAGAGTAAATTCCATGGAATTTTATTAGCACACACACGCACACGCACACACACAAACCCCTCTCTGAATGCAAACACATCGACATGCATACACAGTCACTCATACGACACAATAGACATCCCCCTCAGCGGTGGTGTTGTGTGCACATTCAACCTACACAGTACACACACACTCAGGCTTAAATAGCAGTGATCCGAAACCCGGTCTGCCTGCTTGTCTCCATGCAGGCAGGCAGGGCGCTGGTCCAGTGCTGACTCATGCAGTGTGGTGGTGGATGTGATGTGGGGTTTTCCACTGTTCTCCAGAGACATCAGCACAATCACTCCTTTATCCCTGACCTGGCCCTGAGCTGGGGTTGTGCCCAGCGTGGCTCTAGAACCACAGAGAGCATGATGCGCACGGACGCACGCACGCAGTTTGTGCACAACTCCATTAAAGGTTCTCAAAGTGGGGTCCTTGGGGAGGGTAACAGGGGGTCCTGAGCCAAATTAGTTAAAATAGCCTCACAATCATTTTAACCACTTTAGCCATATTTTATACTTTGGCTATTCAAAAATAGCAGATATACAAGCTCATAGTGCGCCACTGAGTGCCGCACTATGAGCTTTTAGATCTGCCATTTTTTTTAAACCCCTGGCACAAAATATTAATTGAGATGGGGGTCCGCAGCCAAAGACATATGATTTTGGGGGTCCTTGACATGAAATAGTTTGAGAACCACTGGGGTAAGTGATATTTTATTGTTAAAACAAAACTTATTTTGTGTGTGTGAAAAAGCTAAAGCTCCATATTCAGATAGTAATCATTGCTGTAGAGTGTTTGTTCAGTAACAGGAGTCTCCCCGTCTCTCCAGTTCTTTAATAAACAGAAAATACATTGTCCTGTATCCTGTGTGAGTTCTCTCTCTCCTGATTGGATAATATTGTATCCGCATCTGAAAATGCATTTTCTGTTTACCCAAGAGCAGGAGAGATGGGGAGATTCTGAACAAACACTATAGCAATGATTATAATCAGAATATATTAACACTTATTTAAAGAAAAATGAAATAAATCATAATAATAATACTAAAATAAAACTCACTTACTGCACCTTTAACCACTTGAACCCCATCATCCATATTCTGGGGGGAACATTAGCCAAAAATAGCAGATCTACAGTACAAGCTCACAACATGCTGCGTTGCGACTTATTGTGAGCTTGTAGATCGCCTATTTTTGGCAAAGAGATTTGGTGTAGACAGAATAAAAGCGGTCCAAGTACAGAGACAACTCAGGTCCAGTTTACTAAGTCTAGAGGCTTTAAGTGGTTACTAATGTTACAGACAGTGGTATAAAGTAAGTAAGTACATGTACTCAATACTTGTACTAGTATTTAAGTAAAATGTTGAGGTATTTTTACTTTACTGGAGTATTTCCAATTTTCAATACTTTTACCTCTACTCCACTACATCTCAGAGGCAAATATTGTACTTTTTACTCCACTACAATTATTTGAAAACTTTAGTTACTAGTTACTTTGTAGATTTAGATTTATTATTACAAAATATATATCTACCACTTCAGCCCTATTTAAACTTTGGCTATTTGAAAATAGCAGATCTACAAGCTCACAACGCTTCGCATCGAGACACATTGTGAGCCATTTCCAAAGCATTTTTATACATTTTAGACATGATAACTTGTGAAATGAGACATTCTGCATAATGACTACTTTTACTTTTGATACTTTAAGTATATTTTGATTACTTATGTAAAAGATTTGAGTACTTTTTCCACCACTGGTTACGGATATTGACACCTTGCTGAGTTTCATGTGGTGTGTGTGTGTGTGTGTGTGTGTGTGTGTGTGTGTGTGTGTGTGTGTGTGTGTGTGTGTGTGTGTGTGTGTGTGTGTGTGTGTGTGTGTGTGTGTGTGTGTGTGTGTGTGTGTGTGTGTGTGTGTGTGTGTGTGTGTGTGTGTGTGTGCACATGGGTTCTTGTATGTCCTGTATGCATATGTGCGTAGGAGGATGCTTTGTGTGCACATGCCTTTGGGCTCACTGTGCTCCTCGTTACAATTCCTAAGAATAAACAACAAAAGGTGGCCAGACTGCAGAGCACCAGCGTTGCCAGGTCTGCTTATAATAAGCGACTTTGAGCTTGTTTTTCTGTAAAGTTGCTTGTAAATATTGTTAGGACTTTGTGGGTTGCGTTTTTTGGGGCTTTTTTTCTAAATTGTAGTTGCTTATTTGGGCTTGTTTCCAAATTTGGTGGTTGGTGGTTCTTTAAACATTTTCATGTCAAATTATCTGGAATTATAATTTGTGTCAGGGACCCCTGTACCAGATTTTAGTTGTTAAAATGTTTTAAAAACGACATTTTCCCCTCAAGATTCTTTTGAAAATAGCAGAAGTGCTCATGTTGCTTATTTTGGGCTTGTTTTCATAGGTTGCTTATTTCAAAATCTGGCAACGCTGCAGAGCACCATTATGCACGCAAGAACAGGAGAGACATTCTGCTTTCAACAGGCTATAATAGCACAGTTGGACCAACACCACAATTGGAACCAGATGAGGTTAGCTATTAACAGTCCGCACACAGAACACTTCATAGTTCAATGTTTAGATGGAAGAATAGTTTGTTTGGTGTTTTTCCTCTGAAAAGAACCGCAAGCATTCTGCACAATTAGAAACATCAAGTTAAGCTAAATATACAATACGCAAAGCATCTTAGTAGCTCCAGCTGTGGATTCATTTCACAATGCTGCTTGAACATGCAAACCCTGACAAATTACAGTTGTTATGAACCTTTATTATATCGTAATACTGTCCATGGCTTGTATTTTCAGCAAATATCATATACAAGTAAAATGCTTCTTTGTTGTGTGCAAACATTTGAAAAAACACATAGCGAGGTCCTGTATACAAACACAAATTCTCAGACGGAAAAGTCTGATGGAGCAACAATAATTATAATTAAGACGTAGAAAAGAACAAAAAACAAAGTCCTTCTGTTTCAAGAAAGATGCGATTGAGTCCAGGTGGTGCAGGGGTTCGATTCCCCCCCCCCCCCGCCTCTGTGGTGCCACCTTGCTTGGTTGGGCAGTTCAATGAACACAGCGGACTGTGTTTGTTGGTGGGAAGCAGACAGGGGAGAGCCATCTCTCTCACTGCACAGTTTGCGACTGCTACAGGTTGTCTGTTCATCAGAACTGGGAGGGATAGCGTGTTCCTCTGCCCTCCCGGTTAAACTCCTTAATGTCACAGTGAAACTGAAAAGAAGTGGCTGGTGACTCCATCACGTGTTTTGGAGGAGATGTCGTTGTTTACACCTTATCCCCAGGATCAACAGTAGGTGTTGGCAGTGACAATATACATTATATAAGAATACTGAATTGGGGAGAATTTATTTTATAAGATTGAAAAGAAATAGTTGATTTTAAAAAAAGTAACGGGAAAGATGCGATTGAGATGTCTCCAAAAACGTCAGAGAGGAAGCCCAACATAAGATGAAGGCACTAAGAGGTGAACAGTATTGAATACGTAGGTCCACAATGGAAACAAGTCCCCAGGACTTTTTTGTGTTGTCCTTTTAGCCTACATATTTTATTGTACCACTGTGCTGTTTACATTTCTCACTAATAAAGTATTCAATCAATCAATCGCTACAAGCACACTCCTTCTGTTACTCAATGTTTAGCTATTGCAGTTTTCTCTACTTTGACCTCAAAAGCAGTCATTGGAGAAATCACCAAGATGGAAATTCCCACTTCAATCCACGCTTTGCAGGAAGGAGGGAGGGTACCCCCAGGGTTCTGTCCTGTGGTCCATATATTAAGAGGTACCGGTAATCCTGATGTCCTATGATGTTCCGCCTTGTGCGGTCGTCTAGTCCCGGTGAACCTCTTCCTTCGTCCACTGCCATTGGTCCACTCCCAGTCCCAGAAAGCAGTAATCCTCTGAAAGTACACAGAAACACAGAATGTAGAACACAGAGTTTTACTTCATAGTCTTGTGTTGGGGCAGCTGGCTTTAAGGGGTAAGACCACTTTGGTAGAGGTTTAGGTTGTGTATTTATTTACCTTGCAGCGGTGTTACTCCAATGGTGGACAAGAAATCAAGAAATAATTGCTCCATTGATTACAAAATATGCTCCTCGTAGGCTCGTTGACTGACATTGTACGGTAAAACAGCTCTCAAAGTCACTCTTTTAGCACGTAAACGAACACCAACGAAGCTGATTAAGACGATTTAGAACAGGGCGGCAGTGGCTCAGGGGTAGAGTGGCCGGGTAGAGTGAACTGGAAACCACAAGGTTCCCAGTTCGATCCCGGGTTCCCCCAGAGTTAGTGTTGAAGTGTCCTTGAGCAAGACATTGAACCCCTAATTGCTCCCAATGAGCAGGTTGGTGCCTTGCATGGTTTCCTCTGGTGTGTGAATGTGTGTGTGCATGGGTGAATGTACAGTAATGCACAATCTATGCAAAGCGCTTTGGATAAAACCCAGTACTCCAAACCCAGTTCTGTATTTTTTTTAATAAAAACTTCCTGCTGATCTTACTATTTGAAGATCCGGATCAGTGGATCCAGGCCGGGTTTTCTTCTTAATAAAAATAGCAAGATCAACTGAAAGTTAACATTTTTATAAAAAAATAATAAACAGTACTGGGTTTTGTGATGTTCTATATTATCTGAATCAACTTTGTTTGTGTTCGTTTACGGGCTAAAAGAGTGACTTTGAGAGCTGTTTCACTGTACAATGTAAGTCAATGAGGAGCATATTTTGAATTATCAATTTCTAATCAATGGAGCAATTATTTTTGATTTCTTGTCCACCTTTGGAGTTACATCATGGCAAGGTAACTAGACAACCCAAGCCTCTATCAAAGAGGTCTTTCCCTTTAACAGTGATTCTCAATCTGTGTGCCGTGATGGTATTGCAAGTGGCCCCCCTGCACCACCTGGACCAAAGAATTTACAGAACACTTTAGATTTTAATGATAATATACACTAACATTAATATTTTGAAACATGTACAAAATAATATGTCGTGATATTTCTTCTTTAAATCTTTGAAAAGTGAGTTTTCACTGTGATACCGATAAATAGGAATGTATACTATGTTAGTTCCAGTGATCCAAGCGGGAACACAATCGATTGTTTGATGCTTTGAAAATGCACACGGCTGCAGCATTAAGTGGTCAGATGGGTGTTTGTTACGCTTTTGAGATTTTCAAGTGGGGGGGCCCTGATCCAGAAAAGAACCACCGCTTAAGAATGTACAGTACACTTGGGAGTTGTAGTTCCACATTAATGAGACAGCCGTTGGGAGTTTAAAGTCGCTGTCACCAGGGCCACTAAGTTAATTTGGGCTACTTGACTTCTTGCTGCTCACTTAAGGAAGCTTCTCTGTGGATTCCCGGGCAGTGAGCTCATAGTTCAGACTTAGATACTCTCTCACACACACACACACACACACACACACACACACACACACACACACACACACACACACACACACACACACACACACACACACACACACACACACACACACACACACACACACACACACACACACACACACACACACACACACACACACACACACACACACTCTCTTGGTGAAACACTTGGGGGAATTCAGCCGTCCAGCCGCTCTGTGAATGTCATGCCGGGTGTCACATGATTGTAATGTATGATGGGAGTGAGGTGACGTCTAAATGTTGGAACAGCTGAACGGAACAAGATCAACGGATATAATTTACGTTTAGCTCATGGTTCTCTGCGGTTAAAGGACCGGTGGCTACATGTGCAAGAGAGAGAGTTGTTGTGGGTGTTTAAAAATAAGACTCGGCTGCCAAGTGAAGGAGAGGCAGATGTTATTTTGGAAGCTCACACTGCTGCAACATAATGTCCGCTAGGAAATAGAATACCTGAGCTACAGTAGCAACGTAAGGCTTCGTTTATATCCCATCACCGTCCGTCACTTGCCGCAAATAAATATCCGATTCCTTTGGCAAGCAACACCGTTGTGCTACGGAGTATGAATTAGGCTTAATAGGGGCTTGTCTAAACCCAAACCTCTTGGTAATGACCTTAGGCATGAATGAATAGGCTACATCACACCAGTGGTTCTCAAACTGGAGTCTGTGGACCCCCAGGTGTCCTTGAAGGGGTTCCAGCCAGGGGGTCCCCAGCAAAATGAGGAACCGTTTAATTTCACTATTAATTAACCGGCTAGACATTAATCCATGAGAATGTATGTATGAATGAATGACTATGTTACTACGCAGGTTTCACTCTCTCCACTGTTATCTCCCCACCAGTTGTAGAATTCTGTACTAAATCAAACAACACAAATAGGGTCCTCGACATGAAAATCGAAAAACAGGCATTTTGGTAACACAGGCTAACATAGAGTGGTTCTCAAAGTGGGGTCCAGGGACGGGGCCCTAGGGGTCCTTGAGATGTAACCACTTTTTAACCCTATATAGGCCTACGTTGGCTATTTTAAAATTGCCATGGGTTGTGAGCTCTGAGCTTGTAGATCTATTTTTTATTTTTGCCAAAATTGTGTACAATTTGGGGGGAATGTTTTAATTTTTTAACTAAAATCTCTCTCTTCTGGTGGTCCCTGGAATAAAACATTTTCAGATGTGGGTCCGCTAGCCTTGGATCAAGACTATTAATAGATATATGATCATAGATGGATGAGTCTGACTTAGATATGCAACTGTGAGAATCGATAAAATACATCTATGATAGTCTTGATCCAAGGCTAGGGGACCGCGGCCGAACACTAGCCTAACATATCGATCTGACTGGGGGTCCTTGTGCACATTTGAGAAGCACCTACACAGTAGCCTACCTGTCCTGTATGTCCTATGATCCATGTGAGTGTCGCGGCTCACTGCGCCTCATCCTCCCCGCTGCTGCCCAGCTGTGAGGACGACAGATGCCGGTTCCTGCCGGTCTGCACGGCCTGCAGGTTCTTGTAGCGGACCAGCGCCAGGGCGATCTCCGCGTTCCACGCGGTGCCGCCGTCCTGCGGACAGCGAAAGTCGATCTCCTTGCCCGTGGCCATCACCACGGTGAAGTACACCAGCCCCCGCTTGTACTCCACGCAGTCCACCGTGGCCATGCGCTCGAAGCGCAGCTCCTTGGCTTTGGAGCAGTAGGGCTGTGTGACGATTACACATTTAAGTTGACGATTCATTGTCACGCAAAATAATTGCGATTAACGATTTTAATTGTGTTTTTGGCATTGAACATTATTGGAACTTATGCATACAACATACATTTATGTTAGCCTTTTAGGCTTCGTAATCAAAAATTGCACAGGGACGATATCGATATGTCAAATAACTGAAATATACAAATAAATGACTGACATTAATTTTATACAAAATAGCAGAAATAACTGATCAGCTATTCTGGTATTTTTGTTTTAATGTTATGAACATTTTTCAAAATGGAAACGATTATGCAAAACAAATATTGCGATTTATCTCAAATAATTGCGATTTAGGTGATTATGTAATAACTGTGACAGGTCTACCTTGGAGGAGCAGGAGGAGGAGAAGGAACCCCCGCGGCTCTGAGCGGTGGCAGTAGCGTCCGAGTCCCCCACGGACCCCCCAGACCCCCCGGACCCCCCGCCGGCGCTGCCTTTACACTTATGTAGACGCAAGCCCTCGTCGGTCAGCACGCATCGCTTCTTCTTCCAGAGCTGGAGGAGCCCGCTGCTCCGCTTCTCCACCAGCCCGTCTCTCATCACCTTGACCGGCGAAGACATGGCGGTGGTCCCGCTCCCCCACTCCCACAGACCCCCCGACGGTAGGCGTAGTAGTGTCCCCCCTCCCCCTTTTTTCTCCCCTAAATTGAGAGTAGACAAAAACAAATGACCCCCTTTTCCTCCCCAATTTAGTCGAATATGCCAATTAATTCCTCCCCACACACATGTCTGTGTGATCACTGCTGTCGTTTCCTACTGACTGACCTGTCACAGTGAGGACCCCCAGCAGTGTTCTGACAGGGGATACAATAGTCCTGGTCTTCTGCTTCTTGCTCTCTCCAGGTTATTATGGGAGAGAACTTAAACAACCAAAATCCATTCGATCATCTAAATGCCACCAGATGATCTTGTCAATATTCCCTCCTCCGCGTCCTACATGAGGTAATGTGTTCTTCTTGTTGTTGTTCTCCCCCAGCAGATAGTGGCCTAATTTCTCAATAATAATAATGAAGGCTGCCATGGGAAAAGAAGTGTCATTGTACGCCTGTGTGTGTGTGTGTGTGTGTGTTTTGTGGCAGCAGGCTGGCCGGTCTGCCTGGATATGTTTGAACATGCCCAGGCTCTACTCTCTCTGTCCGGACCTTCTCCGTTTACACTGGCGCCTCCCCGCCTCCACAGTGACGTTTACACGTTAGCGTGTGTGTGTGTGTGTGTGTGTGTGTGTGTGTGTGTGTGTGTGTGTGTGTGTGTGTGTGTGTGTGTGTGTGTGTGTGTGTGTGTGTGTGTGTGTGTGTGTGTGTGTGTGTGTGTGTGTGTGTGTGTGTGTGTGTGTTATGCCGAATGTCCCCAGTTCACAAGTTTTCAAATGTTTACATTGTTTCATTTTGTTGTTGTTGAAAATAGCAGCTCTACAAGCTCACAATGCATTGCATCATTGTGAGCTTGTAGATCGTCCATATTCAAATGACCGAAATGAAGTGGGTAATGTATGTTTTGTAATAATTATCAAAATCTACAAAGTAACTTGTAAAGTAACAAGTAAAAGTACCTCAAAATTGTACTTAAGTACAGTACTTGAGTAAATGTACTTAGTTACTTTCCACCACTGGTGTGTGTGTGTGTCTGTCTGTCTGTCTGTCTGTCTGTCAACTCATTTTCACACACACACACACACACACACACACACACACACACACACACACACACACACACACACACACACACACACACACACACACACACACACATTCAGTGCTCGAGCACACAGAATCATCAAATGCATTATTTTAAGTTAAATTATTTTGGCTGACATGGATTGTGTGTAGCCCACAACAACCCTGCACAATAAAAGTTAAAGGAGTAGTTCACCCAAAACAAGACTTATTTTCTATCAATTACACACACCCCATGAAGCCTTGAATTCATGGAGATCTTTTGTTTTTGTCGCATTCCTAAGCCAATAATTTGGACATTCCTAAACCAATAATTTGGTTTAGGAATGTCCCACTGACCGATGACCCGGTTATCAGATTATTGGCTCAGGAATGCCACAAAAACAAAAAAAATCTCCATGAATTCAAGGCTTCACGGGCCACGGCCATGGGGTGTGTAATTGATAGAAAATAAGGCATTTTTTGGGTGAACTACTCCTTAAAGAGGAGCTCATGTGCACCTGTTTGTTATGGACAACAAACACAACCTGTAGCATCTTGTCCCCCCCCCCACACCCACACACACACCTGTTTCAGTGTTTCTATATGACTTGCTGCTTTCTCTCTCTCTCTCTCTCTCTCTCTCTCTCTCTCTCTCTCTCTCTCTCTCTCTCTCTCTCTCTCTCTCTCTCTCTCTCTCGGGTTGGAATGTGAGTGGGAGGTTGAGGGCTCAAGGGTGACTGAAGAAGGCAAATGGGTGCAGTTATGTGTATGAGGGGGAAAGAGGGAGGGGGGGTGGTGGTGGGAGGAGAGAGTAAAGCCACAATATTATGAGTGATGAGATGACATAACTAACTGTCTCTGTGCCCATCTAGTTTTTGGTGTCACCACGCTACATTCAGATAATTTTAAATATTTGATTAAATATTATATTTGATCCTTATTAATTGTCCGATTTTTCAGATACATGTAGGAAAACATCCAGGGTTTTATGTGTTTACACACTAGCGGTTACTACAAGTCATTTTCAACGGAAGCCAAGTGACATGAGGCTACAAACGTTTATGAATGAACCGCCACATGTCGCCGTGTGATGGACGTCACGTGCTAGTACAAATCAGTTGTTGTTGAGCTGAACTCAACTTTTTTAAGCCCAAATGACGCAAGTGAAGCGTCAATCAATAATACTGTATGTTTTTGTTTCACCATTTTCCACTCCCTGGCTATTCTCTCTCTGTTTCCGTTCTGTGAATCGAATAAAAAGTCATTCTTGGTGTTTGCCAGTTCCCTGTGTTATTTAGCCCTACCCATAACACTTACGCAGTGTGGCTTGAGCAACAAACACTTCAACTGCAACTCTGCAGCAATGTTTGTAATGTATATTGGCCCAATTTGACCGCTCTCATATCAATCTGAGCGCTCTGTATGTGTTAGCTGTTGCACAGGGTAGATGCAATTATAATTAAGGATACTTAATTTAAAAAGGGCCGAGTTGTTCCTCAGACTAGGCCCGTCACAAAAGGGCCCAGTTTTCTTATGTTGCCTGTAAGCCTGAGTTATACTTACAACTATTGCCAGTGTCGCAATGTGTAGTAGAAGCTTGTAGATCAGCTATTTTCCGTGTGCAACACAATGCGCAAGTTGCAACCAAGTATAAATCAGACATTATTAGTGCCCTGGTCCAATCCGGCGCCCCTGATGAGCCAGTGGGAGAACAGACGAGGCCCCAGAATGGAGTCTCGGGGAACTAGTCTGCGTGTCATTTTTGTCTGCTCAGATGTTTAATTCTCTATAGACACAAAGTAGTCATTGTCCATTAAGTCAGCGAGTTTTCATTGTGATACTGATTGGTTGTGATACTGATATGATAGACATACCCTGATGTCATCATACTACGTTAGTTCCACTGATCCGAGACGGAACACAATCGATCGATTGATCATGAAAATAAACACGCCCTGAGAATGCATGCGGCCCACCCATCTGACCACTTAACACGTCAGATGGGTGGGCCGTGAATACTTTCAAGATTTTTAAGTGGGCCGATCCAGAAAAGTTTGAGAACCACTGCTTTAACCACTTAAACCCCAGAAAATAGCAGATCGACAGGGTCACAACGCGTCGCAACGCGACCCTCTGTGAGTTTCTCGATCGTCTATGTTCAGCGACAGCTTTCCCCCACAAAAACATTAAATACACTGTCTAGCATAGAGCCCTGAGGGACTCCACTCAACCATATGGGGTTTAAGTGTGACTCAAACCAATGTAATACGGTGCCAGAAAGTCCCGGCTAAACTCAGATCTGCCAGACAAGCCAAGGTGAGGGCGAGGAGGGTGTTGAGGTGTGTGATGCTGTAATTGGCCTGACTCATGCTTGTCATACATAGTCACTGCAGTGTTACGAGGGGGCAGGTCGGTTTTGGTTGCATCACGTCATTGTTATGAATGGAATGACTCCCAGTACATGGTCCTTCCTTGGAATGTTTATATACAATCTCACTCTCACATGCTTCTCTCTCGCGTCACTCCCAGTCTCTGCATACACTCTCTGTCTCAGAGAGTGGATGTAGTTGCATACACAGCCAGAGAGAGAGAGAGAGAGTTTTGTTTACACACACACACACACACACACTGATATTTAATGCTGACAGGGAAAATAATGTGATCATCATTCCGTTTTATTGTTATCATGCTATGATCATGTTCAGAAAGCACATTATATTCATGAGAGACCTGCCTTAGCTGTGTTATACATTCACACATAGTTAGGGCTGTCACGATTATGAAATTTTACTTGACGATTAATTGTCATACAAATAACAAATAACATACAAAATTGCGATTAATGATTTAATTGTGTGGCCTTTCTCCCTTGTAAACCAAAAAACTTAAATACACAAAGAAATGACTGACAATGGTCAATATATCAATAATCAAAATAACGCCACACTTAATATTTCATGCTAAAGATTTGTAACAAAATGTGACATGTTGTGAGCTTGTAGATCGTCTATTTCCACTATTTCTGAAAATGTTTCAAAATGTACATACACACCTACACATAGTAGGCCTACAGATTCAGAGGTGAAGGATAAACTCACTGTATGACGCGAATGATGAGAGGAAAGGAAGGTAGCCTAGAGATCAGTGGTAATCATACAAACAGTGTTTATATTTAAAGTAAAGAAACGTTATATTATATCCTAAAAGCATATAAATGATGAATCACACAAGAGCTATGAATCAAGCAGGGATGGTTTAGGTCCATGATGTGCCCTTGTTTCTAAATATGTTATTTAGAACTGAACAGATAGTATGTTATTTAGACAGATGCTATAGGTTTGATGTCTACCTTCAATCAGTTACTTTGTAGCACTAAATTGTTTTCTTGGCACTCTATTTACTTGACTGGTTACCCTGTTGTTTGTTGAGTAGAGTTTATGCCATTTACTCCGATCTTGCACTTTGTAGTTTGTAAGTCGTTGTGTGAATGTCTGCTGTCTGCTGCTAAATGCCTACATTGTAATTGTAATATTTCATGTTGTTATGGTGTCCCTTTGCCCTCTTCAGGTAGGTGATAGTAGTGCAGTATTTTTGGAAGGGGTGGCTGTCTGTCCATGTACATCTGTGGTAGAGAGCGATGTCCATTACTACTGAGCATGTGACAGTGCTCCGGCGCCTTGCCCGAAGCCAAATCCCTTGGGACCAAAGTTCTTGGCGTAACACCCTGGAAGAAGATGAAAGGTGAGGTCATGAATGATTAAATAAAAACTTGCATTCCTGACATTTCCTGTAGTTGTCAGATCCTCCATGCTGTTTAGTGTCTACAGCAGGGGCTGGCGTTGGCAACCTTTTTGACATGAAGTGCCATGTTTTATTAATTTTAGTCAGTGTGCCATGTCAACATTAAGTTCAATTATAACACCACAAAATATTTCCAACAGATACTTGATTGTCCATTTTCTTTCACTGATCAGGATGTAATGACCATCAGACTTTTGGGGGACTCAGACTCCCTCTCCAGTCAGAGTTCAGAGTATGAATGACTGTAGAATAATCTTGTATAAAAATCCTCTCTCACACTTATGCCAGTGTGCCAGTGATAACCCTACCCTGTGCCAATGTTGGCACGTGTGCCTAAGGTTGCCTACCCCTGGTCTACAGTGTTTACACAACAGGAGGAATTCCTTTGATACCATGCGAGCTGCAATGTTTTAACAGTAGCAGTAGGTGGCAGCATACTCTATGCATACAGTAATGTCTGTGTACTGACATTTCTGAGTAGACTATTTAGTGCAGTGGTTCCCAAAACGTTTAGCTCAGGACCTAAAAGAGAAATTGGATAGTTTTTTGCCCAGGACCCAGTGAAAATAGCAGATCTACAAGCTCACAACTTTTCACAACTTCTTAAATAAAATTAAAAAAAAATATTTATGGAATCAATTGATTTGATTTTCTGGTTTTATTTATGAAATACTTTAGAAAATTGTCCCAATTGGTTTAATTGATAGATTTTTTTGTTTAATACTAATACATATATATATATTTTAGATGTAGGAAATGAAAAAAAGGATCCCATCCCACTGTTTGGGAAACAGTGATTTAGTGCATAGTATGACATTGTAGAGGTAGTGATAGTGGTGTGGTACCTTTGCAGTAGATTTCTCCATCCTTGTCAGCTAATGTTGTCGACTCTAAGCCTTTCCCGCACAAGGCACAGCGGAAACACCCGTTCTTATGCCATGACTGTAAGCAAATAGAAAAAAAAGATAAGATAAGATGTGAAAAGTGCATGTGCACTGCATTTGAGCATAATACTCTACTACTGTATATATACATGTGTATGCAAGCGTGTTTTCGTACACTCCCGGCTCCAATCACTTTCTCGGCAGCATAGACGGCCTTGCCACAGCGTGGGCAAATGTCTGAGCCCCCAAATCTCTGAGCCATCTTGGATTGGTTTGGGTTGTTGGTGGGGCGATGAGGAGCAGGCCTGAGAGAGAGAGAGAGAAAGAAAGTAGCAAGTCATATAGAAATACTGAAACAGTGTGTGTGTGTGGGGGGGGGGGGGGGGGGGGGAGACAAGATGCTACAGGTTGTTTGTTGTCCATATAACAAACAGGTGCACATGAGCCCCTCTTAAAGGGGCAGTTCACCCAAAAAATGAGAGAGAGAGAGAGAGAGCTTGGGAATTTTAGGCTATGGAACATAATGAGATAAGGAGGGGTGTGTGTGTTCTTGTAATACCATTCTTGTGAGGGCCAAATGTCCCCACAGTTATGGTAGAATTTGAGAAATAGCATTGTGAGGACCATCATTTTCCTGGCCCTCACAGGAGAAACGGTTGTTCTATGGTTTAAAAAAATAAGCTGACAACGAGGAAAAGATTCAGTTTGGGATTATAGGATTAGACATTGGTTTAGTTAGGCGTCGGTGTCAGCACTTTATGAGGTTGTAGATCAGCTATTTTAGGCTTTAAATAACAAAATATTAAGAAAATGGCGTTCATAAAATCGCCATCCTAAACTTTTGATGTCCTGAAGTATAGTAATACAAACGTGTGTGTGTGTGTGCATGCATGTGCGCTGATTATACATCTGTGACGCGTTGTGAGCTTGTAGATCTGCTATTTACTGAGCACGACACCAGCACGCTAACTAAGTATAACCGAGGCTTACTCACTCTGTGTGTATAATGCCTAGGGACTCCCCCTTGTCCATGCTGAGGGTCCCAGCTCCCTGGCCGTACCCATAGCCTTTTGGTCCATACTTCTTCCCATAGCACGCTTTGCAGTAGATTTCGTCCAGGTGAACGGCTACTGTTGTACTGTCCAAGTTCTTTCTGCACACCACTACACAATCACACACACACACACACACACACACACACACACACACACACACACACACACACACACACACACACACACACACACACACACACACACACACACACACACAGGCACATGGTTTTTGAATGACTTGTATTAGTGTGTTCGTTCTGTGTGTATTTGTGTGTGTGTTATTATTGAGCAGATATTTGCATTAGATGGGATCCTTACATCAGTGGTTCTCAACCTTTTCTGGATCAGGGCCGTGTGCATTTTCAGAGCATGTTTATTTTAATGATCAATTGATTGTGTTCCAGCTTAAGTTGGATCAACTTAAGCATATTATACTTTAACTTATTAGTTATCGGTATTTGATTTGAAAATGTTTATTTAGAAAGCAATTTTAATACAGATATTACAAGAAAAACTAATCACTTTTCACAAAGGTTTTAAAGAAAAAATGCCATGACATACATTTTTTACATAATTTCTTTTAAATAGTACTGTTATATCATTGACATATTTTTTTGGAGGGCCCACTTGCAATATCCCCACGGCCCACCAGTGGGCCCCGGCCCACAGGTTGAGAACCTGTGCCTTATATGGAATCAGTGTTGAAATAATAATACGGTATTATGTTCTCATATGAATTCCATCACAAGAACGGCCAGTTCCAATCACACACACACACACACACACACACACACACACACACACACACACACACACACACACACACACACACACACACACACACACACACACACACACACACACACACACACACACACACACACACACACACACACACAATCCCTGCCGGCTGCCGCAGCACAAACAAGTCAGCTCTCAACTCCATGAACCCAAATTTTTTATCTAATGAGTCTTTGGGAAAGAAGACCAGGCTGGGTCATGTCTGTCTGTCTGAATCAACCCATGTTTTATATACTTTCTACCCTTTAATTATCCTTCACCAACATGCTTTTTTAAATTACTTTCCTATAGTGCTGGCCATGTCACTTGGCCTTACTTTTAACCACTTAAGCCACATGTACGTCATCGTACCACGAATATGGAAAAAAATGCTGATCTACAAGCTCACCATGATGTGACGTGTTGTATGCTTGTAAATCTGCTTTTGACATTGTGGACACACATTTTGCCTACAATGACATGCCCAAAATAGGGATGCCAGTTTGAATTGGTTTGAAGTAGTTAAATTGAGTAATTTGCCATGTAGCAGAATTGTTTAGGTGAAATTTGCACATACAAGGAATTTTATGTGGTGATTGTTTCATTGTGTTATTAGAATTGTATACATAATAAATTCAGAAAATATGGATAAGCATAACAACTATTATACATACTAAATTATGTAGGAACAATATAGAGGCTATCAAAGGTCATTATGTACAGTATACATATTGACTTGAATGTAGTGTGTATGGGTAATTCAAAGGTCACAGCGGTGACAATGACAGGAAGTAGGGGGGAGGGGTTTACTCACTGCACAGGAAGCAGGACTTGTGGAAGCTCCTCCCATCACACTGAACCTCTTCAGCATGGTAGACTGTCTTCTGACAACAGCCACACTGGTTTCCTCCTCCCAACGGCATCCTGGACACACACACACACACACACACACACACACACACACACACACACACACACACACACACACACACACACACACACACACACACACACACACACACACACACACACACTGTTACAAATGGAGTGACAAATTGATAAATTGATACTAAGGACTTTCCTGGTGCACATTGTTTGTTTCTCCTGTGAAACAGCAAATAATGGTGTGTGTGTGTGTGTGTGTGTGTGTGTGTGTGTGTGTGTGTGTGTGTGTGTTTGTGTGTTTGTGTGTGTGTGTGTGTGTGTGTGTGTGTGTGTGTGTGTGTGTGTGTGTGTGGCGTGTGTGCAAGCTATCGTAACCTATTAAACATCCATATTTGGTTGCCTGTACTTGTGGTTACGTCAAGCCATGGACAGACTGTAATTTTCTGCTCAGTCATTGAGGGTTTGTTAAATTGTAGGATCACTGTAAGCGTTGGAAAAAGAAGTGAAACAGGATTATAGTGCTGTAGTTACAATTTAGGCATTTAGCACACTCTTATCCAGAGGAACTTACAAAGTTCAAGATCAGAGTAATTGGCATGAACCCTAGTCAACAAACAAGGTGCATACACTGATATTTAAATACTGACAGGGAAAGCAATGTTATACGGGTAAATGTCCAAGTAAATAGAGTGCAAAGAAAACTGTCAACATAGTGTCAACATACTAAATAACATTCTTGGCATTTGTGGACAAGCAAGCAGAACAGTTAGTGAAAGTACTGCAAATAAAGTAATTAAAGGGTGAAAGCCATGCTGTATGTTGACTTGCTGCCAGTGGTGGAAAAAGTACTCGCATCTTTTACTTAAGTAAAAGTATCAATACTGCACTGTCTACTGTCTACAAGCTTGTAGAACGGCTATTTTCAAATGGCCGAAATATAGGGCTGAAGTGGTTAATGTATGTTTTGTGATAATAATCTAAATCGGCAAAGTAACTAGTAACTAAAGCTGTCAAATAATTGTAGTGGAGTAAAAGTCCAATATTTGCCTCTGAGATGTGGTGGAGTAAAAGTAAAGGTATTTAAAATGGGAAATAATCCAGTAAAGTAAAAACTCCTCAAAAGTGTACTTAAGTACAGTACTTGAGTAAATGTACTTAGTTACTTTACACCACTGCTTGCTGCAGAGTATAAGTTCAAATCTGTGGTCGGGTCGGGCCGATCCCTGGAATCCAGCCCATATCTACCCAGTGTTTCCCAGCATGACCCTCCCATTGCATTCTTGTGATGCGTGTCCACATCCACATTCCTGTCGGTCTGCTACGCTAAGCCTCCCACCACTTCCCTGCCCGCTACCTTTTACTATGTTATGTGATCTCCTTTGCTTGTCTAGACCAGTAGTTCTCAACCTGAGAGTCAGATGACAGTGAAGTGACAATTTAAGGACTTTTAAGATATTTTTAATACTTAAAAAAGAAAGAAAGAAAGAAACGAAACAAGACCATTACTGCATAAAAAATAACCAACAAACATATAAAACTGGTGAAACATTGGCCAAATTGTCAAAGTATATAAGAAAGAGGGAAACATAGTGAAAATAGCCGATCTACAAGCTCACAACGCCTCGCGTTGCGAGCTTAAAGATCTGCTATTTTCACAATATTTAGTCAAACTAAATTGAATGCCTCAACTCCTACAATTCCAAGTGCTTGTCAGGGGAGGGGGGGGGTCCCCAGTTCAAATATGATTATTTTGTGGTGTCACGGCCTGAAACTGTTGAGAACCACTGCTCTTGACCAGTGTTTCTCAAACATTTTTAATTTCAAGGACCTACATCAGGGTTTCTCAAAGTGGGTGACGTGGCACCCTAGGGTGCCATGACACCAGTCCAGGGGTGCCTCAGAATGTTTTGATAATATTTGGAATTGATCCACATCACTTTTGGACCTACACCAAATCTCTTTGTCAAAAATAGCCGATCTACAAGCTCACAACGCATCGCAACGCGATGCGTTGTGAGCTTGTAGATCGGCTATTTTTGACGGCTGTTCCACCCAGAGTGGTTAAACATAAAAGTATAGAATTATTTTCAACCTGCCCAAATGGAAATTGATATTCTCTCAAGTTTTCCTCATGACATACTGTATCTTAGGCGGAAATATTTACATTTTTAAGTACCGTAATATGACATAAATGGAGGGTCCTGTAAGTAAGTAAGTAACAATGTAATTCAGGGGTGACGTGGATGAAAAAGTTATTTACAGGGGTGACCTGAGCCAAAAAGGTCCACTGACCTACATAACCCTTAGTGTATACATTTTACCAAATGGACTGGTCCATTTGGTAACATTTTATAGACTCTCAGAGTAACAGACCTCTAACGGTCCATTTGGAACTCCCTCAACGAACCCTGAGGGTCCCTGGACCTCACTTTGAGAACCACTGGTTTAGACTCCTTACAGTTTAAGCCTGATTTATACTTTGTCGCATGACTGTGTCGCTTGCTTAAAATTAATAGTGCTTAAAGTTTTTAATTGATAAAAATGCATTATACATTATCATATGTTTTGTACATATCTGTCAAAAGAATAAAACACAAAACAGTTCGAGAGTTTGATCTGCAACCTCAAAATATATCTGTCAGGAGCTCAAACCCACATAGGACCCATGAGCTGAACACAAACACTGGAAAGAGGGAGTAAGCTTACAGCAGACTTTACTTGGCAAAACGGCAAACCTTTAACTACAGCTTTCTAGGGGGAAAAAACAACTCTCTCACAGATAAATGAGCACTGAATGAAAGTCAGCACGGGGTAAATATAGACTCTGGGAATGATTGCATCAGGCACAGCCGTGAGTTTCACAGGTGAACCAACCCTGAAGACAGAGGCACAGGGAAATGGGGGTGACATGCCGTGACAGTGGCCAGTGGTGGAAGAGGTACTGACATTTTTTACTTAAGAAAGATTATCAATACCACAATGTTGAAATACTCTGTTACAAGTAAAAGTCTGCGGTGTTCAAAATTTACTTGAGTAAGAGTACAAAGGTATTGGCATAAAAATATACTTAAAGTACAAAAAGTAAAATTACTCATTATGCAGTATGTCCCATTTCAGTCCAAGTTCGTGATGTATAAAAATCGTTTGAAAATATCAGATCTACAAGCTCACAACTCATCGCTTTGCGTAACTAAGTACATATACTTAGATACTTTACACCAGTGACGGTGGCTGTGTGTGATAGTGTCACATCGCGACAAACGAGGTGGAATAGAATGGGGTACAACTTCTGTGCCAGATAGTTATTTATTTTGATAAATTAATTAAATTCAATGGTTCAAACATGATTCTGTGACTCAGAGAGAAGAAGATATAATTAATACTCCGTCACTCTCCGTCATGCCCCAAAATTAAACATGACCTCACCTCTGTTGGCACCAACAAGGTATATTATTTTTAGCTAATTTTATATGATATTATTATTAGATTATACCATATGAGAATGTGCTGGATGTGTTTATAATATATATGTTCACTTTACTCAATGGTTCACTTTTGACAAATGAGCTGATGTTTACATCTCAAACTTTAGGAGGAGAAATTAGAAACTAGTTTAGTAAGAGCTCTGTCACCACCAACACAAGTGCCCATTTGTTTTCCTGTTGGAATCATTTTCCTACACTTTCCTAACAGGAGCATGAAATTAATTTCACATGGACATACTCTCTTTGACCATCACGCTTCTTATTAATGTGCATTTGTTGGACACCAAACTCAGTGATTGTGAGTGGGATATGCAGCCACAAAAAGCTTGAGACTTCCAACTTTTGGAAGCAGGCTGCTTTTATAAGGCAATCTAACTATGCAAGGGACAAATATTTTGCATGCTTGATGAAGGTCTAAGTGGTTCTCAACCTTTTCAGGCCGCGACCCCCCCAAAATTATCATATTTGAGTTGAGGCATTACATTTAGTTTGACTCGGTTCCACAGATAAATATTGTGAAAATAGCCGATCTACAAGCTTGTAGATCAGCTATTTTTTTTTTTTTTGCCTCTGTCTTATATTATTATGACAATTTGGCCAATGTTTGACCAGTTTTTATAGTATAGTTTGTTGATTACTTTTGATGGTCTTTTTTGGTGGTTCTTTTTTTTTAGGTATTAAAAAGGTCTTAAAAGTCCTTAAATTGTCACTTTACTGTCATCTGGGGACCCCCGCAAAATCATGTGGGGACCCCCCTGGGGGTCCCAACCCACAGGTTGAGAACCACTGGTCTAATGTACTACATGAAGTTACAATAGAATACAGCAGCAATATGTTGGCCTCTATTGTTCTTCAACATACTGTATAGCCATGTCTGTGTCAAGGGCTTACCTGACAAATCTTGTTTATTATTCTGTGGTACTAATATACTGTACACTCATAAAAGTGCAATGTAAATTATAACATTTGATTTGCATCTGCATTGCACCACTGTAAATGTGGAAAATTGCAGATCTACAATTTGTGAGTTGTTACTTTTTTGCCACCCTCTAGTTTTTCTTTGCTGTCTCGAGGGGGAGAAGAAGTCTGACCTACGTAGATCAGCTCAAGAGGGACATGGGCCTCACAAATACAGAGCAACTGCATGGAGGAAGAGGACATGATTTCTGGCTTCTGATGGCATTGTCACCACTGCCCCAGGCCCAGACAACGTCAACATGAAGAAATGTAATAGCCGTCGCCTTGCTAAACTAATGGCCTAAGTCATTTTTTTTTGTTCTTTAGGAAAAATAAAAAACTGATCCAAAACAAAACTATATATTTCTTAATCATTTCACCCAAAATGTTTATAACAAATTATGACTATTTAAATAGAAATAACACTGTCTGTCAGGTATGTAACATAAGAGATTTAAATAGGTTTAAATAGGATTAAATCTGACTTAGGCCCCCCAAAAAAGCAAAAAAAAAATACAAAATGGCCTAAATCAGTAAATAATTTGGCTTAAGTCACAAAACCATGTGACTTAGGCCAAAAAAATGCCTATTTTGGCCTAAGTTACACTAGGGGGTTAGGCCATTATACTAAAAGGGGAGTAAACAGCATGATCCTTTTCAATTAGGAGATCGGCGATTTTACCAGACGTGGCCAGTGTCATGAGGAGCTGACTTAGGCAAAAATATAATTTTCCTCAAAAAATGACTTAGGCCATTAGTTTAGCAAGGTGACGTACTTAACAATGAAGACATTTAATTGTAAGTGTGACACATTTATCATCAACAGGTTTATTTTCGGTCACAATTATATCCACAAGTTTCCTAGGGCGTTGTGGGCATCACTTCCTGTCGATTTGATCAGGTATCGGCATATCAAATCGACAGGAAGTGATGCCCACAATGCCCTAGGAAACTTGTGGATAGGCTAGTTTCTGTATGCCTGCTGCTAAACTGTGATACAGTCTGTGTCTGTCGTAAAAGCTCAAAGATGGGTGCTGTATTAATAGAGCCCACTGTGAATACACAGTATGTTTTGAGCTTATCAGACTTATCAGAGTCCTTGGATCCTCTATTTACCGTAAATTTTCCCAAACGACATGTGCTCCATTCCCACACGGCTTCTCACCAAGTGCTATATATAAAGAAGGTCCCTGGCTATTTGTTGTGTTCTTCTCATCATGAAGTGTGTCACAGCTCACATAGTGCTGCTGCTCTGCCTGTCTGGGGTATGGGCTCAGGGAGAGATGGCGATTGAAACAACAGAGACAACCGGCCATCAGACAGACAGACAGACCGCCAGCATCGCCCCAGACATCTGGACAGAGTTGAAAGACCTCAGAGACATGGTCCACGTCTTAGGGGCCACTGTGGTGGAGCAGAAGGTGGAGCTGAGGTACGTGGAGGCCAGGCTGACGGAAAGTGAGAGCAAGGTTGAACAACTGGAGATGGACAAAGCCGGTATTTGCACGCACGCACAATATTGTCTTCACGCACAATATTGTCTTTAAATTATTACAATCTCTTTGTGTGTGTGAGTGAGTGAATCCCGAGCGTATCACGAGAATCACCCAACCGGTCAAACTTGGCGCGTGTGTCGCCGAGGACCCGAGGGGAGTGATGCATTGAGTAGGAAAGTCGGTCTAATCGGTGGTTGTCCAAAAAATATCGATCAATTTGTTACTACTAATATGGACTACCCTGATGTCATCTATATGACGTCATAGACTGGCGTGGATATATGGCCTGGCCAGATAGGGCATGCCTGACACAGAACTCCATATATGGGCAGTGTTCATTTTGAGAGCAAATTCAAATTTAGTCTTAGTCTTTTGAATAACACACCATTTAGTTTTAGTCCTATTTTAGTAATCTGCAATTGTTCAGTCTTAGTCTAGTCTTAGTCAACAAAAATGACACTGCATATGGGCATGGACAGACAGACGGCTACACAGGGGTGCTTTACTTTGACAACAGGTATAATGGGTATTGCATAACTGGAGGGGCATCTTTCCATTTAGTTGATCAAAATAGCAAATGGTATTTCTGATTATTTTGTTAAAAATGTCATATTAAAAAAATTGGTGACCTAGTGAAAATCTTGACATTTCCACAAACCTTTTAAACATTTTAAACAGCATCTCATAATTTAACAACATCAAAACTGTCATCCTTGTCATCTGTGTCATTGATCATAGCTTTGGAGGCAAGACTAACAACCAGCGAGATGGAGATGGCTGACCAGAAGAACGAGGTGATGGCTCTCAGAGTGGATCTGGACGTCCAGAAGAAAAAAGTAGAGGACTTGGAAAGAGAGATTGCAGGTAGCGTTGTTATGATGATGTAAAGTAGAGAGATTGCACTCAGCAGAGTGCCTATATGCCAAATCCACTTCAGATATGACTGATTACCTTGCCCTTGGTTGTGACCTTATCCTAAGACCTTTTTTTAAGTTAACCAGTTCTTCAGGGCAGCCTACTGATCATTCATACCAGCCAAGTAGGCTACTATAAAAACATCAATTTTCAAATAATTTAGCTAACAAACACTCTTGCTCGTGACTGCAACTCTCAATTAGATCATGTTATTGCCATAGTGATTAATGAGGTACTTTCCTTACAGGGACACCTAAAGTGGCTTTCTCTGCTTGTTCGACTGTAGGAGGTATTGGACCCTTCAACACTGAAACCCCACTGATCTACAGTTTAGTCCATGTCAACACCGGCTCTGGCTATAACAAAAATACAGGTACAGTACTGATGCTGATTTCACCTCCTGTAATATAATTAACATTTGTTAATCATCTGTCTAACTCTGCCCAAGATTATTGTCCGCCCTTGCATTTATGTATGTCATTTTCATTAATATTTGTCTGTAAAGATAAAAATATATACAGTATATATTTGTATATATTCTTAAGGGCCATTCACAAAAAAAAGCTATTCACACCAGGAACTATAACTATAATTATATTGTTCCCCAAATGTCTTTGTTATAGTTGTGGTGTGGCCATCCACATGAGTTAGAAATATTTTTAAAACTATATCTTTATAGTTATAGTACTTGGTGTGAACGGCCCTTTGTTTGATCCTAAAGTATACGCTGCTGTAAATCAAACAGAGCTGTCTTTTTTTTGATAAGTCTTGTGTAGTCTTGACCTAAGCTGCACAGTACTTGCTCCTTAAACCATTAAAACTGGGAAAGTCATTTTAGATTTTTGCGTTGGCTATTCAAAAATAGCAGATATACAAGCTTGCAGTGCGTCACTTCATGCCACGCTGCGAGCTTGTACATCTATTTATTTTTACATTTTAGAAAAATCTTGAAAGTGTTTGAACTTCTGATTTAGAAGGCCTTTGTACAATCGGCCTCAGGTCTTAATGATTATATCATTTTTCTCTGTTGAAGGTGTCTTCACTGCACCTGTGAGAGGAGTCTACTACTTCAGATTCACCGCTTATGATTATCGTACTTCTCGTCAGTACACAGGTGTCAACCTTTACCGTAATGACCAGAAGCTCATGTATAATTATGAGTATAATGATGATGGAGGTGACGTATCTGTTTCTAATGCAATCATTGTGGAAATGAGTCAGGGGGATGTTGTGTACCTGCGTCTACCCTCAGGGTTCGGCATGTACAGTTCTACTAATAATGAAAGCACTTTCAGTGGCTTCCTGCTCTTCCCTTTATGAGGCGACTCTGACCTGAGCTTACTGATGTTTACTCTTAATTGTAATCAACAATTCATTCAAACAGGACTGAAATTGTACTCCTTTTTTTGTTGTTGTTATTGAATGAATAAATTGAGCATCTTGCTGGAATTCTCCATCTGATACTTGGTCATCATAGTGTCTCTATAGAAGTATAAAGTAGCTATCTGTCAGGACCATTCACAAATTACACTCTATATTAAAAAGCTAAATAAACTATAAATCATACAAATAGAAAAAATCCAGTTTAACCAGGAGTGCCAATTAAATAACAACAGTGAAAAGACCGGGAAGGTGTGTAATGTTTGAAACAAATCAGGAAGTGATGTTTGAGGGAGTGTGACGTGAATGCTACTGTATTTAATAAAACTGACCAGTGATCAGCATTGTGGCGGAGAAAGATTTTACCCCATACTCTTAAAAACTTAACTCCATACAACAGGAACCATAATAGGTTTTGTCAAACATTGGCTGATAAGGCAGCTTGTTATTGTTTTACTGCAAACTTCCCTGTTTGAGAAAAAAGTATGACACCACTATGAACTCTTGTTCATAACAAATGCACAAGCAAATACATACAGTATACTCTGGTCTGGTGTCTAGATTTAGTTTATTGAAAAGTTTCACACTGGCACAAGAATTAGAAACAACCTTTTCTGGTTTTCCAAAATATGTGACAGAGAGAAAGCGACTGAGCAAAAGCAATAGAGGTTTTGTGTGGTGCCTACCTGTGTTAGATGAAAATAGTTTCGAGCTGTTGGAGGTTTGACTCCCAAGTCCAAGCAGTCCTACAGGGAGATCAGTTGTCCAGTCTTTGGTGAGGTTCAGTTTGTGTGGAAGAACCCAAGAAGCTTCTCTTAGTGAGACCGAGGTTCTTGTTTTGATAGCAGTAGAGTTATTTGTCTGAACTTGAAACCCTGGTGGTTCTGTACGTGCCTCTGTGCTCCAGTTCCAGATGTGAGAGGAGGGTGGAGTCTTGCGGGTGTTGCAGCTTGACTGCTTCCCTCTGTAACTAGAGAGAGACAGCACAGGCTGTGAATGTAGAGGGTGTGTTCAGGAGAGAGCGAGACAGAGAGAAAGATGGACAAAAGAGTGGACAACTTGGGGAATAAATGTGGAAGTAAAAGCCTTTGTGAAAGACTTGCAGATAAGATATGCCTAATCAGTGAATGATAACAGGGCAAGTGCACTACCGAGAATTACAATGTAAAAGCAAATAAAGGGAAGTGGAGGTAGATGGCGTTATGTGTGCAGGGCACGGTTCCTCTCTCCTCCTCCTCTAAGTCAAAGCTAATGCTGGGTTCTGGAAAATAATGTCATGCAGCACTGATCTTTGAGGCATATAGTATACTGTTAGTTTTAGTTGTAGTTCTCCAGCCTGTGCAGGAGAACTGCTACCCCCCCCCCCCCCCTGAGAACAACGGTAAGACCACATACCTGAGTCTATATTTTAGGACCCCCATTTATATATTTTTTTATATATATTTAAGGACCCCCAATTTGATATAAATTGGACCCCCATAACTCTGATAAAGTACAAATGGAACTAAATGGACTGTTAGGGTCCATTTGGTTCAACTTTCAATAATTGAGGAGGACCCCCTTGAACCCCCTCAAGGACCTCTGGGGGTCCCCAGACCCCACATTGAGAACCAGTGCTTTAGGTCTCATCATATCAACAGGACTATAAAAGTAATTCCCATGTTGGATTTTTTTTTGTTGCTTTTGTTTTTCTCAGCACATTGCCTTGAGCAGTAAGGTGGGAGCAAATAGTCAAGCTTCTGACGTAAGAGATGAGCGAGATAACCGACTGTGATAACCCTTAGGCTATTAACTGTTTGTGTCACCACAGAAAGTTGGGAGAGAGTTTTATGGAGTGAAGTTCCCTGACTATAACTTGTTATCTATGGCAAAAAGCTAACCTTGACACATGTTCAAACGGATGAGGCAATTAAATCGGCTATGCTTTCCCTCTAATAAACACAAGTTCATTTCACTCTTGCATTGTGACCTTTCATGGCCTTCAGGGAGTCTTTAAATGACTTTTAAAGGTCAGTTGAGTGAATGATAAGACAGTCCTCTGCATTAAAATGAGGTCTGGTTTACCTCTGCCGCCATCATGTGGCCATTCCGGGTACTGCATAGTAAAATATGCCTACTTTGCAAATTGTACTTTCTTTAAATTATGTTTTTACTTTCTTCAAATACATTATGGAGGGATTCATTATTTCCCCTTTTTCCTCACTGATTTACAGTGCCTAGGACACTTGGCTGTTCACATGCCTGTACAATAAGTAGGCTGCACTCAAAAATATAATCACGTTTTTATCATTGTTAGATTTTTACTAGATTACTGTATCTTGCTATGAATTATAGCTTGTGTTGGAAAATGTAGTAATATTCACTTCATAGGCTACCATCATCTTAGCAGAAGAGGGCACTACCATACCTTTCGTTTTTCACAGCAATCTGGAAACCCATTATGTAAAAAAAATTAAAAAGGGGGAGGGGGGCTATTTTTCACCCTTTTTTTGTGTAGAAACAGGAACTTGGTTTGGCTCCTCCCCTTTCTTAGTCCACTTCCTCCCGGGTGCTACGCAGTGTTGCCATGTCTGCTTATTATAAGCGACTTTGGGCTTGTTTTTCTTTAAAGTTGCTTGTAAATTTTAGTAGTTGCGGGTTGCTTGCTTCCTAATGTTGTATAAACCAGTGGTTCTCAAACATTTTCAAGTCAAGGACCCTCAAATTAAAATGTATTTGTCTGCAGACCCCAATTTCAAAACATTTTAAGCCAGGGAGACCCCCATAGATTTGTGTTGTTAAAATGTTTAAAAAATATTCCTAATTTAAAAAATATTCTTCCAAGATTTTTTTTAGATATCTGTTTCGAAGTGCTTGCTTCTTTTGGGCTTGTTTTCATAGACCCGGTTGCTTGATTCTCTCTCTAAACCTGGCAACACTGATGAGCCGTGCTTCTGTGTTAGTTCCTACTAACAACAACATTGTGTTTATGGCCGTGGTGCTGACACGTTCTTCTGTTTATTAGCAGAATGTGTCTTCTTGAGAGATTACATTGAGCCAACAACATGCACTGTTTGACCTATACTATAACCTCTCCTCACCAGGCTTTCCCACATGGTAGAGTTTGACCTGAACTTTAAATTAGTATCATTGGTAAAACCTACGGATACAGGATATAGGTGGGCACTTAGGGACTTCTGGACACCTATTTTCTCCAAAATGTTATTTCAACACATTGTTTATTGTTTATTAAATGGATCCCCATTAGCTGACAGCTAATCTTCCTGGGGTCCATAGAAGATACACACGATGTGAACATGCACGACATCATTATCAGACTTAATTTTATCCTTCAACTTGTTGTTTATGCCCCAAAATGACTGCATATACAGGTTTTGTAGCAATTGTAGAAATATTAGACCTTAATTGCCGAATGTTTAAGCATGTTCTAATCATGTATACTTTACTTTACTGAAAAACATTTTTTCAAATATATATATATTTCTTTTACATTTTGGAAAAAATAGCCAATTTAAAGGGGTATTTCACTTTCAAAAAAACTTTTGCTCATTTTATCGTCTAGTCAGGCTTTTGTGAGCCCCCCAGACAGTTTTTAAGTTGCTTGATTCATTATTTAGATATTTGATATTCATTTTATCAGACACGCCCCCTTCCTATACAAACCCATTATAACTTCAAACTTCATTTTTAACCCGTTAGATTCATCAAAAACACCCGTCCTTGGTTTTGGTGACTCACCCCGCCCTCCTAATACGCGAGGGGGCCGTGTTTTTTCGATAACTTTTTTCATTTATTTTTAATATTGTTTTTGGAAAATGAAAAAAATTAAATACATTAAAAAAATAAAATAAAAAAAATGAAAAAAGTTATCGAAAAAACATGGCCCCCTCACGCATTAGGAGGGCAGGGTGAGTCAGCAGAACCAAGGACGGGTGTTTTTGATGAATCTAACGGGTTAAAATGGAGTTTGAAGTTATAATGGGTTTGTATAGGAAGGGGGCGTGTCTGTTAAAATGAATATCAAATATCTAAATACTAAATCTAGCAACTTATAAACTGTCTGGGGGGCTCACTAAAGCCTGAATAGACGATAAAATGACCAAAAGTTTTTTTGAAAGTGAAATATCCCTTTAACACCGAGGTCCCCACTCTTCCTTGGTGCCCACCTATCCTGTTACCAAATCTACTATTTCGTATCAAAATGGCTGCAGTGAAAAGGGTCTAATAATGACACATGTTGATGTCTGTAATTGTTACAGCAATGTTTTGTGTGTGTGTGTGTGTGTGTGTGTGTGTGTGTGTGTGTGTGTGTGTGTGTGTGTGTGTGTGTGTGTGTGTGTGTGTGTGTGTGTGTGTGTGTGTGTGTGTGTGTGTGTGTGTGTGTGTGTGTGTGTGTGTGTGTGTGTGTGTGTGTGTGTGTATCTCAAACAGCTGCAGCTTGGGAGGCTGGGAGCTGACTCCTGAGTGCTTCATCCTTCTACTAGCTGGTAGAAGGAGTAGGCCTACTACGTCCGAGGTAAGTAGTTAGTACTACAGAGATCAAGCTGCCCTGAGTTATTAGAGGGGTATTTCACTTTAAAACACTTCTTGGGGTCATTTTAATGTCTAAACCAGTGGTTCTCAATCTTTTCAGGCCACGACCCCCCCAAAATAATCATATTTGAACTGGGACCCCCCACCCTGACAAGCACTTGGAATTGTAGGAGTTGAGGCATTACATTTTGAGAGCAATCACTTCTTGCAGGCTCTTCAGGAGCACACTTATTTTTTATGGAAAGAACAATGGTAAAACAGCGCTTAAATGCTTAATCGGTTTGTCAATATATATATAAAAAAACTCAACTCTATGATTTGATTAATCCAAAAGTAATCGATAAGAAAATAATTAATAGACCCCTTAACAGACGACGTCACACTGGTTGCAAGGGTCATACTGGTTGCAAATGAAACCCATTCTGTTAGGTCTCGCTGGGGCGCGCAGCACTAGCCAACACACAAGAGGGGGCTGGGGTGTGCTTCAGCACACCCCAAAACAACAGGTTGAGAATTGATTGCATGAAACAATCACCTGTGTATTCAGTCTCAATGTTGGTAAACAAATAATTGTTCTATAGTTGCAGCCCTACTGTAAAGGTCTGATTGCACAACAGCACTGACAAGAGTTACTACTGTAGCACAGTGGTTCTCAACCTGAGCTCCTGGTGGTCTCCAACCCTGCTGTTCAGTCCAGAGTGGTTGAACTGCTATTACAAGGATCTTAAAGGACGACTTCGCCCATTTTCAACCTATCTTCATATAAATGGTCCTCACTAATGCCCATTATAATATGGTACCACTTTTATTCTACCCCGTCTGTGTCTCAGAGGAGAGCTATGGACAGGTCAGAAACCCGCCTACAAGTGACATCATCGATGGGGAATCCAAGCTAATAGAAATTGCAGGCTTTCTATTCCTGGAAAGTTAGCATGCTATAATGGAAGCCATTGTTCTCGCGTTAATGAAAATCTAAATATAATCTTGTTTGAAAAAAAAAAAAACTGCCCAATAATGATGTCATTGGTAGGCAGGTTGAAAGTGGTTAAGACATCGGAATGTTTTTATGCCCAAAACATTGTGAAAATAGCACATATACAGTACAAGCTAACAATGCGTCATGGTGCAACTCATTGTAAATCTGCAAAATGTTTGAAAATGTTTGAATTACATGCCCAAAACGGGGATGCCAGGTTGCTAATGGTTAAGGCAGTGAACAACACGCCCTGAGGACCTTTTCTAATCTTAGCCCTAGCCATTAAACAGCTTACTAAAAAACATTGTCTTGGAGCCTGAGCCCAATTCCAACCATTAGTGACAATCCCTAAACAATATCCTCATATTACAGTAGATCATTTGATTATTGTTTTTATCATAGTTCCGCTCCATCCTCTTAGCAGAGATTGTGTCCTTATGTTCAGGAACTACACATAAATCTCAGTTTCCTTTTGTTTTGTGCCAAGGAATGGAGACGGCAAGAGGGAGAGAGCTTACACGTTTAACCAGGTAGTTTTATTACCACGTGTGATACGATAAAAACAAAACAAAGCCTACACAGTATACACACCAGAATAATGATAGGTTTTTGTTTTATTAGTGGATAACATTCAATTCAGTTCATTTTATTATAGTGTCAAAACCACAACAAGTTGTCGCAAGATACTCATAGAGCAGAGACCCGACATTGTGCCACCCTGAGCAAGCAACGCATCTCTGTTTTAACCACTTTAACCATTATTTTATACTTTGGTTATTAAAAAATAGTAGATATACAAGCTCATAGTGCGGCACAGAGTGCCGCGCTATGAGCTTGTAGATCTGCTATTTTTGAAAAATCGTGAAAATGTGTGCAAATCTTTGAATATATATATTTTTTAAAGCGAACATTTTTAAATCAAATCTTTGCTTCTGGGGGTCCCTGGAACAACATATTTTGAGATGGGGGTCCGCGGCCAAATGCATCTAATTTTGTACATTGTTTTTGTACATTTATAAGCAAATGTACTTAGAAGCAAAGATTTGAGATACACATTTTCGCTTTAAAAAATATTTATTCAAAGATTTGCAAAATAAAATCATAATTTAAAAAACGAATAGCAGATCTACAAGCTCATAGCACGGCACTCTGTGCCGCGCTATGAGCTTATATATCTGCTATATTTGAACAGCCAAAGTATAAGATAATGGTTAGAGTGGTTAAAATCTAAAATGACAGATGCTTTCCCGGTCTAAATGGGTTAACTGGAAGAAATGTCAGGCAGACCCAGGCTCCAGGGTGGGCGGCCATCTGCCTTGATCGTGTCAGGGGGAGAAAGAGAGAGAGGAGAGAGACGGAGAGGGAGAGATACTGTACAAGCAAAAGCAACAATAGCAGCAGCAGTCAAAACAGTAAAACTGCTAGTAGTAGCAACAGCAGTAGTAAGAGCTATGACAGCAATAACAATAATAGACTATACATTTCCTACATTCCTACTTTTACAAAAAATTGTATAATTTTTGTGTTCATTAAAAGTTGTGATAAACACAAATTCAATCATTCATACAATATTGCATACATTTTATTGTAATGGTTCTCAAAGTGAGGTCCATGGACCCTTACAGGTCTGTAACCCTGAGAGTTATGGTAACTTGAAATTAAAACGTTTGTGAACCACTGGTATTGTAATTGTATAGCAGACGTGAAGTCCACGATACCAGCTCTGACAGTGTGATGAAACCGGTTCCGGAAACTGAGCTAATTTGGTTTACAGTACAAATAAAGTACAAATTTACACAACTGTAAAGACGAAATGGAAGCGGAGGGAGGCTTTACTCCAGGATGGTTTTCAGCGCTACCTTTGCACAGACTGTATGACGGAAGCATTTGATCATTGTCTGAGTCAACAGTCTGGCTCGAGAGACTAAATTAATACTGAATTAATTTACAGTGTGGATTGTGGTCCCACAGATAAACAAAAGATCAAAAGATCGAAAGATACAAGGGTGTCCTTGGAATAAAAAATGCTGAGAATCACTAATCCTAGACACTTTTTTTTTTAAACAGTGTCAAATCCACTCACATAGTCCTCTTACAGAGTCATGCCATTGTTTATAAGCCGCCCAGTGGGGAGGTTTAAGTTAAATAGGGATGTGAATCACGTTAGTGAACACAGTCACACCCATTTCCATAACAAGTCCTACTAATCTAAGTCATGATTGTGGTCCCACAGATAAACAAAAGATTACACATTTTCTTAGATTTCATAGATACTGTATTAGGTTCATAGACTTGTTCCAATATGTTGGATTCATGTTAAACATGTATTTTCAGACAGTTAACCCTTGAAACCCTCAATATTTAGTCAACTTGACCGTTGGCTTTTTCTTTTTCCCTCTACTCCAACTCTCCGAAAATAGCAGATCCACAAGCTCCCAACGCCTCGCAGCGCGAGGCGTTGGGAGCTTGTGGATCTGCTATTTCTTGGCTAATGTTCCCCATCACACAAAGATTTGGCAGACCCCCTGTAGTTATTTTGAGCACCCGCTGGGGGTCCCGGACCCCATTTTGAAGTCCCATGGTCTAGAGCCTATGGTAGGCCTACAAAAGTGCCACACAAAACAGTGGAGAGTCCTATACTGTAGGGTTCCCCAAAAACCCAATGAAAAAAAATAACATATGAGGAGGGAGACCACTGTATAATGCAAAATAATTGTTTTAATGCCTTCAAACAGCATTTTTTTTTTCAACTTTTGTTTAGGCAAATTAACACACAATTGGCTTAAAATCTTACAGACTACTCAGCAACGTGTTTCGAATACAAAACTCTTCCTCAGGCAGGCATGCTGCCTACAAAAGTCACAGTTATTTTAAACACTGGGAAAGCACTAATTCAGGGTGTTTGAGTACTTATGATGAGTTATGTGTACTGCAGTCAGTACAATGACATACTCTATCAGCTTATTGTCTACTGGATTCTTCTGGAAAATCCAGTGGCGCCGATCAGAGCATTACGTCACGGATGTCAAGTGGTTTGTGACATTTTTGCACCCGTTAACATTACGTTCGTGATGAGCTACATGTCTACCCACCTGCCAGTTGTAATAATAAGATATACAGTGATTCTCAACCTTTTTAATTTCAAGGAGCCCCAGTTTGACATGCATCAGTCCACGATCGATCTCCTGTTCGATACCATGTTTTATCTCTTCGACCCCAAGCTATACTGTGAAATCCTTTGTGTGCATTTAACTCTGAGAGAGTGCAAATGATCCCAAATGGACCCTTACTGGTCCATTCTCTCAGAGTTACAGGACCCCTGGTGGTCCCTGGACCCGACGGTGAGAACCAGTGATCTGCAGTATAAGACATGTGTTTATTATTTATGATTATTTTAGAATCTTGTACGTTCATTTTCCATAATTTCCAGCATCCCTCAGTGGCAGATCAACAGCCCGTTGACCACTCCCACTCCCCCGCCCCTCCTCCAGCCCATGTGGTGACAGTGTGGCACAAGTGGCCTATTGTGACTGAAGTAGTGTATTACCCCGAGGGGGACAGCATGGCCTTGGGGACATCAGCAGATTAGCTATGACATTAACCCCCCCATCAACCCCACACACACACATGCACACACTGCTACCCATAATCCCTCAGTCACTTCCCGTTTCAAGAGCATGACCGCTGAGACAAAGCAACAGATCATGTGGTTGTGTGTTTTTTTGTTGTGTGAGTGTGTTTTTGTGACTGGCTTCTGAGCATGGGTTCAACATCCAGGAGGAGTTGAAAGGACAGACCGGTAGCAGAGGCCAAATGACGATATTTTTGGTGAGTATTTTGAGGTAGGCAGTTATGTGATTGTATTTTCACAGTACAGTACGGTTGAAGGATGGGGAGCGTGTGTGTGTGTGTGTGTGTGTGTGTGTGTGTGTGTGTGTGTGTGTGTGAGAGAGAGAGAGAGAGGGGGGGGCAGTGGGGGTCAAAGCTGTGTATTATGATGTATTATGATGTATTATCCTTGTGTTTTTGCTTACTGTAAATCGCTCTGGATTAAGAGCGTCTGCTATATGCCTGAACTGTAAACTGTATTATATAGCATATGCGTCCTGTATTCTGTGGGGGGAGGGGACATGTCATGTTCATTAGTTTACAGTGTGCATAAATCTCTCATGCTTGGTTGAGCGGCTGAAGTATATGCATTGATTTGATTCGCATAGAGGTACTTGTTTACAGTTCTGGCCCACCCCGCCTCCCCTAAGGGTTCCATGTAGCCAGTCAATGTACTGTATAATCAATACTGTGTATGTGATCAGCCAGAGAGCTCTTACGCTGTATATTAATGCAGTGGTTCTCAAAGTGGGGTCCGGGGACCCCCCCCAGGGGTCCTTGAAGGGGTTCCCCAGCAAATGTTAGTTAATAAAGCATTCAAATCAGTTTAATCTACTTCAACTCTACTGTGTATATATACATCGGCTATCAAAAGAATGTTGGGGAAAAAAAGTATATTTTGAAAACATTTTAACGCAAATCTTGTATTGGGGTTCCTTCTGGCTGAAAATATTTTCAGACAGGCAGCCAAACACTTTCTAATTTGAGGGTCCTTGACATGAATAAAAAAAAAACCCACTGCTATACATTAATGCACGGTCAAGAGACTGCCAATGCAATTTCTGGCCATTCAGTGAAAAATTCAAAGAGGAGATTGTGTGCACATCTTGTAACTGTATTTAGAAGAAGGTGGCATCATCATTCTCTTATTTTGAGCGTCTGAACCCAAATGGCTTCCTGTTGAGTATCACAGTCTTTATAAAGCATTCAGCTCCCATCCCTGGAGGGTTAGAAAGCAGAACTGTAAAGCCAGCACAGCAGTAATATGAGAGTAACAACAGAGACAGAGAGAATGGGCTCGGGGACAGAATGTGGATCGAAGATCTGTGTGGAAGTGAAACTGTACATGAATTCTACCTCACAAAGAGAAAATAATAACAGGTGCCGTGGCGTGAGGAACCAGAAGAGAAATGGGTGTGTCTGTCTGGGACAGAGCGATCACAAAAGCAATCAGATCCTGTTTTCTGTCAAACAAGTGGTGATGAAAAACATCTTACATCATTAACCACTTGAACCACTAACCCCAGCATCCAGATTCTGGGGGGAACATTAGCAAAAAATGTGTGGCGAAGAGATTTGGTGTGTAGATGGAAAGAAATAGTCAAAGTAGAGTTGTAACTCAAGTCCGGTTCTCTAAAGACAGTGGTTCCCAAACTTTTTAGCTCAAGACCCAAAAGAGAAATTAGACGACCCAAACTAGTGAAAATAACAGATCTACAGGCTCCCAACGCATCGCTTCGCGCCACGTTGTGAGCTTGTAGAGCTGCTATTTTCACTAATTCTTAAACGTGTTTTTAATGGAAATTTTTGATTTTGACATTTTATTTATGAAATACTTTTGAAAAAATTTGATTTTTTTCTAATTGATGAAAAGTTGTGATTTATTTTGTTTAAACTTGTTTAAATCTCTTGAAATAATAAATATATATTTTTTTTAAACCAAAAAAAAACTGTGCTCTAAGACTAGAGGGTTTAAATAGTTAGGGTGCTTTCCTCTCCTAGTGTCAAAACAATACCACGTGTTCACTACAATCTCACAAACACAAAAACATTATATTACGATGGCCTTTGTATCAATGTTTATCCGATCCATGGCGTCTCTCGAGGTCCAGAGAGAGCCGTGTTGGTCCCAGCTGTGTGTCTGTGTATCTTTATCACCATATACTGCCTCTGGCCAATAAACAGTTTCAGATGCGATGATACAGGGACATGGAGAGCTGAGTAAACACTGGATCGATGGGATGAGTCTTTTTGTAGAGTGTTGTTTACGAGGAGAGAGGCAGGCAGGCAGGCAGCGCTAGGAGACTGTGTTCAAGGTCACATCGGTGACAACTGTACCGTACCGTCCCTCCTCGCGTTTGTAAGGTGGGATGACACATCGGTGACACGTGGTTATGTCATTGTTCCGTAAATGATTACCCCCCCCGCCCACCCACCCAGTCCTGTTCCCCTTCCCTTATCTTCTATATAACGTCTCTGTCGGATGGAAACCTCATACGTCCAAAACTGTTACTTTTCAAGATTCAAATTCAAAAATAGAAAAAGTAGCAGATCTACAAGCTCGAAACGTGCCGCTTCGCGCCACGTTTCGAGCTTGTAGATCTGCTACTTTTGATGCTTTTGTGTGACGCTGTAGTATGATCAAGGACGTTAATTTACGAAAAAAAAAAAAAAGTTAAAACATGGAGATACAGTAAGAGGTTTCTGCCTGACAGCAACGATATTGTCTCTCTCTCTCTCTCTCTCTCTCTCTCTCTCTCTCTCTCTCTCTCTCTCTCTCTCTCAATTCAATTCAAAGGAGCTTTATTGACAGTCACATCATCAGGTGTGTGTGTGTTGCGTGAACACATCATTAGCATACCCTGTTTTCCTCTCCGCTCCTGTCTTTTCCCTGGACCCTGACCAGTGACCACAGGTTGTGGTGTAAAAGCAGGTTGATGGATCTGAGCTTCTGACACATGGCCACATATCTTTTAATTACCGCCTGTCAGTCTCTCACACACACACACACACACACACACACACACACACACACACACACACACACACACACACACACACACACACACAATAACAGCAGGCACGTGCACAAGTGCTCACAGACACGTTCTCATCCATCTAATGGATCTGTCTTTGCTTTAACTGGGCTCATATTTCACTCCTTAGTGAGGGAAGGAGCCTGGCCAACAGGTCCATTATGGAGAGGAGAGGAGAGGGGAGGGGAGGGGAGGGGAGAGGAGGGGAGGGGAGGAGAGGAGACGGGAATAGAGCAGAGGATAGAGGACGGGACGGGACAGGAGGAGAGGAGAGTGGGGTAGTATAATTGCATAGGGAGATGGGGAAGGTGATGAGGAGAGAGAGAGAGAGAGAGGGAGGGAGGGAGGGAGAGAGAGAGAGAGAGAGGGAGGGAGGGAGAGAGAGAGATCAAGAGACGGAGAGAGAGAGAGTGCAGGGGCGGGGATACGGCTGCAGGCGTACTGCGGCAGCAGCACAGCGAGGTGACGTTATGGCTGATTGGCGAGAGACACACACACACACACACACACACACACACACACACACACACACACACACACACACACACACACACACACACACACACACACACACACACACACGTCCCAGAGGCCTGCCAGGCTAAAGTAGACAGAAGCACAGGCACATGGAGTGAGCCACCAGACACCCTCAGTAGCATACAGATGATAGGACAGATAGGACACACACACATCCATCCTCCTCTCTCTCATCCTCTCCTTTATATCCTGATGCATGCAGAGGGTGAGTGGGAGCTTGTCTTCACTTCAGCTTGTTCGAATGTCGACTTCTTGTTTTGGTTCTCATTTGGTGAACTTGTACACGTGTTCTTTTAACTGTGTGTATCTGTGTGTCACTCACTGTGATTGTGACTGGGACGTCATCGCTGTAGCTTTGCTCTTGGGCCTGTGTGTGTGTGTGTGTGTGTGTGTGTGCGTAGTCATATTTTAACAGTGTCTTCATGTGGTCTTAGGTAATCTAATGCAGTGGTTCCCCAACTTTTTAGCTCGAGACCCAAGAGAGAGATTTGATGTGAAAATAGCTGATCTACAGGCTTGTAGATCTGCTATTTTCACTACTTCTTAAAAGTTTTCTTTTTTTAATTTATAGAATTTCTTTGATTTTGTTACATTTATTTATGAAATTATTTTTTTTTTAAATGAATTTGTTTATTTATAAAAAAAACAATGCTTTTTTGGGAATGTTTTGAAAATCTTTTGAAATTATAATAATTAAAATATGTTTGGGAAACAGCGATCTAATTGGTGGAGGTACGGAGGCATACAGGCAGACGGGGAAAGTAAGAGAGAGAGGGAGGGAGTGGGGCAGGGCTTATAGATAAATAGGGGAGGGGGTGAGAGGGGTATCCCGTAACCAGGGGTGACTTGATGCGATCGGCCTGAGTCAGCGCTACGCGGGCTGGATGAGTCAGTGCAGCATGCGGCGGTGTGTGTGTGTGTGTGTGTGTGTGTGTGTGCATGCTTCAGATAGCTCAGCTGAGAATACTGATCGCACACCGCAAGTCTCCATCGCCATTTGTTGTGGATGCTTGCACGCCTTTAGAATGAAGGGATGCTCATGGTATGCTGAATTTTTGTTGTTCTCTGTGTGTGTGTGTGTGTGCGTGTGTGTGTGTGCGTGCAAGCTTAATTCTATGTGTGTGTACTGTGTATGTGGATATTCATGTACCTATGCTTTAATTCATCCACAGTAGAGTGTGTTTGTGTGTCATACGTGTGTATACACACATCCATGGATGCAGGTGTCTGTGTGTGTGTGTGTGTGTGTGTGTGTGTGTGTGTGTGTGTGTGTGTGTGTGTGTGTGTGCGTGTGTGTGTGTGTGTGTTCGATGAATAGTTGGTGAGTGATCTGGAGTCTAGGAACTCATTGGCCCGATTGTGTCTCCATATGCTTTCATAATCATACTGCGTAGTGTGTGAACTCTTTTCATGTCACTGCTTGTATGAACAAAAACATTTGTCACTTCAGCTCAACTGTATTCATGGCCCATTCATACATCTGACTCACTACAATCACACAGAACAGCCGGTCAAATGACATTTTTCCTTCCTAAAAAAAAAAAGATGAGAACATTGATTCCATTGAAAGAAAGTGACTTTGAAAAAGCGAGTCACCTCCTGGGCTCGGAGTGGACCCCCTTCCGATTGGCTGAAGACGTTTGTTTCTGTTTGTCACAGCTTCCTGTCTCTGTGAATGGCGAGGCGCCGCGGGCCAATGGGACGGCAGCGGTGAGGATGCAACAGTGATCCAGGAAAAAACAGCCCCCATTGTTCCTGAGACGTTCAGAGAAGTGTGACCTCCCCACAGCCTTCACCGCCAGGCCCGCCCGGCCTATAACGGCACAGCTCAGCACAGCACAGCACAGGAGAGGGCCGCACGCCAACACAGTGCAACACTTTACCGGTAGGTCCCTGCTGACGTATCAGGGATGTGATTTATTGATAACATATTGTTATTGTTGTTGTTGTTATTATGCTATTGTTATTGGAGTCTAAGGTATCTGACTGAAACTATTTGTTCGTTCAGTGTTTATGTCACTGCTGTCAATGGGAGATTGCAGTGTTTTGACATCATCGGGTGTCACTTTGACCTTTGACAGACACTTGGCTAGTTTTACTATTGTTGTTGTTTAAATAATAACGTTGTTTTGATGTGCACTGGCCGCCGGCTGGACTAACACACACACACACACGTGTGCGCGCACACACGCACGCACGCACGCATGCACGCACGCACGCACGCGCACACGCACACGCACACGCACACACATTGCTAACACCCTTCAGTTTACAGCCAGGTCCCACATTGCCCCCCACCTCTGTCAGCCTTGATTGATTTTGTGATGAGTCAGAGGGTGTGTGTGTGTGTGTGTGTGTGAGAGAGGGTGTGTGGCTATTTGATCAGACTAAACTCTCGTTCAGAAACAGTGTGTCATCATGGGACAGGGAGGAGAGAGGGAGGTCTGTTAAAACAATGTGATACAATCATGAGGGGAAAATCAAATCTTTCTCTTTCTCTCTCTCTCTCTCTCTCTCTCTCTCTCTCTCTCTCTCTCTCTCTCTCTCTCTGTGTGTCTAGCATGCTATGGTGCTTTTCTCGAATGTTCAGAAGTTGCATTCATTAAGCTGATTAGTTTCATTGAACCGATGAGGAAAAATACATTACCTCAGCTAATTTAGCCTAACACCTAATGGAGAGGAGAGGAGAGGAGAGGAGAGGAGAGGAGAGGAAAAGAGAGGAGAGGAGAGGAAAAACCAACACAAGAGAGAGGAAAAGAGAGGAGAGGAGAGGAGAGGAGGAACCAACACAAGAGAGAGGAAAGGAGAGGAGAGGAAAAGAGAGGAGAGGAGAGGAGAAACCAACATAAGAGAGAGGAAAGGAGAGGAGAGGAGAGGAGAAACCAACATAAGAGAGAGGAGAGGAGAGGAAAAGAGAGGAGAGGAGAGGAGAAACCAACACAAGAGAGACGAAAGGAGAGGAGAGGAAAAGAGAGGAGAGGAGAGGAGAAACCCAATGTTAGCCTCATAGCATAATTGCCTATACACCATATGGCATATTTTTAAGGTTTTCAGTAAAGAAGAAATTAAATACCTAGGCAAGTTTCTTTGGTTCCTGTTTATCTGCCTTTATTCATATCTGCCTAACTCTACTTTCCTAACACTGCTGATTCATCCTGCCTTATTGCATTATGTTCTCAGCCTATCAGAATGCCTGTTACATTCAAAGATTTCTGCCTATAGTCCAAAAGTTGGCTTAAAAGCACTTTCTGCCTAAGTCATTTTGGAATGTAACAAGCACTCTGATAGGCTGATGGCATAGGCAATAAGGCACAATGAAGCAGCAGTGTTAGGAGAGTAGAGTAAGGCAGAAATGTCAATTTGGACAAAAGATTACGTAGGCAATCATGCTCTGAGGCTAACGACAAGCAGTGAGAGAAGGTGATGTGCTTCTGCTCTTCTAGATTATGACCACTAGGTGGCAGCACAGTCCTGCTGGAGCAACGGAGGTTTCATGGACATTCTTTGTATTCAAAGATTGAGGTGAACCCATGATTTTTTTTGAATGAATGAAAACAAGTTAATCGTCAAATGTTCATATTCAAAATGAAGTTGCCAGACATGTCACAGGCAGCACCTGGGACCAAACAGGTTGGTTGACTAAGTTTGTTGTGCAATAGAATGTTTCAGTAGTTCCTCTGAAGACAGCACTGAGAGTTAGCATGAGCACATCACACACTAGAAGTCATCCCCACCCATCTAAAGCCTCATTTATTATACTAGCGTCATTTATACAATAAGCCTACAGATTTAAGGGCTAATAACTAAAGCCTAATGAATGACTCATTTACACTCTGTCACATGAAGATGTCAGAATCAGCTTTATTGTCACATCAGATGTTTATTGTTTACAAGTGAAATCCTTGTCTTGTGGACACTTCGACACTAACTCTGTGGGAGCCCGGGATCGAATTGGAAACCTTCCGTTTTCCAAGCGGCCGCTCTACCTCCTGAGCTACTGCCGCACAGGTAGTCAGTGCTGGAGAGATAAGGATAGAAACAGGTTAAATGGTAAATGGTGCATTTATATAGCGCTTTCATCCAAAGCGCTTTACATACTGTAGATACATAGATTACATTCACCCATTCACGCACACATTCACACACCGATGGCGGAGGAAACCATGCAAGAAACCAACCTGCTCATCGGGAGCAATTAGGGGTTCAGCGTCTTAACTAGGTTAAATAATCAAGATAAATACAGATGGGCCTAGTGTATGTACTGTAGTAGCAGTTATATGTTTAGAACATTAGCATCAATAGTAGGTGTGCACATAACATGCTGCCATGAGGCTAGGGGGGGGGGGGGGGGTTCCCCCAATATAGCATTGGTTTAACCCTATATGCATCAGCTATATTTGAAAATAACAATCGAAATAGAATTTAGAATATTTTTTTAAACATTTTAAGAACACAAATCTTGTATGGGGGTCCCTGGTAGAATATATTTTCAGGTGGGGGTCCGCGGCCAAATACATATTAATTTGGGCTCCTTGACACGAAAAGGTTTGGGAACCACTGCAATAGAGCAATTTGTGCAACAAGGAAAGGTAAAAAACACATATTTTCACATTCACATTATTTCACACGTGGCTTTACAACCAGAACTGACCTTCAAGCAGATGAGGTGATCTCTGCTTGTGCAGTTCTAGATTATGATCACCACTACAGTATATAATAACTGATTTTCCATTGAGCTTCACTGTTGTGTTGTGATGTCCGCTCTGAATTATTTAGCTCTGCTGGGTCCATCGATTTCACAAGGTTATCTTTCTTGTTTGGCTCCTTCACTCTTGCTGTATCTCATATAGCCTACTATAGGCTACAGATATTATTAGCAATTCCTCAGCTTAAACACACACACACACACACACACACACACACACACACACACACACACACACACACACACACACACACACACACACACACACAGTGACACACACACACACACACACACACACACACACACACACACACACACACACACACACACACACACGCGTCACCGCCACAATACACCACCACCAGCTGAGGCTCTGTATATCATTATGAACTAATAGTGTGAAGTCATACTGGTATGACCTCAGTGGGGTCATAAGGGACTGAACATTTCCATACAGATAGGACTACAGCTGTACTACTAGGAATTCTATCAGGCAGACTGGAATTCTGATGCTCATTAATGGTGTGTGTGTGTGTGTGTGTGCGTGTGCGTGCCCCACTGGTCCTCCAGAGAGAGAGATGAATACGAGGTTGGGGGAGGGGAGGAACCATAGGAGGAACGAGAGATGAAGGGATGGGGAGAAAGGAGAGTAGGACAGGAGTGGAAGATGGAGATTTACAGCTGTGACATAGAGTCACGTCTGTCTCTGTTAACCAACACTTTATTAAGTCAGTGTCTATGTATGTATCTATGATCAAGTCATCTTTAGTGCCAAGTTAAATGAATGACAGCTGAGTGAGTGTGTGGCGGGCGGGCTCAGCTCTGTGTGTGGCGGGCTCAGCTCTGTGTGTGCGTGTGTGTGCGTGTGCGTGTGTGTGTGAGATGTATTACTATACTTCTGAGGGCCAAATATCCCCACATGTATAGTACAATTATTATAATTTTTTTCTAAATTTTTATCTCATGATTTTCTAACCCTTTTTTTCACGTAATCCTGGGCGCTACTCTCCCTCTGCCTGCCTTGGGAGAGCCCAGAACTGAGCTCATGCCTCTTTCAATGCATGAGGAGCTAGCAAGCCGCTTCTTATCACCTGACGGGGGAGTTTCCCCGGAAGGACGTAGCGCGTGGAAGGAACACGTTATTCCAACCAGTTCCTTTCCCCTCCATCAGACGCCCCGGCTGACCAGGGGGAGGCAATATAGAGACCAGGATTACTGCATGTTTTTTTGTGAGGGTACCTACCCTAGTATAGTAGAATTTAAGAAACGGACACATTGTGAAGACACCTTTCCTGGTCCTAACAAGATCATTTTTTGTTTTTTTCTGGTTAAAAACAAAGGGTTAGAGATAAGCATATGATTAGGATTATAGGCATTAGAGGTTAGGTAGGGGTTGTGGTTGGAGTTCTGCCGGATTTATTCTTAGTTGCGTACCTCTGTCATGCACCAAGAATAGCAAATCTACAAGCTCGCAATGCTGCGGTGACCTGATGTGGTCTTGTAGATCGGCTAGTTTTGGTGTGCGACAAAAATGGCATTTATAAAATTGCATTCCTAAAATGTTTGTCTTCACAAGTATACAGTAGTAATACAAACGTGTGTGTATGCATGTGAGAGTGTGTGTGTGTGTTTGTACTATAATGTGTGTGACAATATGTGAGGAAGGCAGGATGATGTGGTGGAGGTGAGGTACACAGTAAAATCCTCAGTGTTCATTTATCCATTTGTAACTCTGAGGCTATACAAATGTAAAATGGATCCTTACGGTTATGTTTTGGTTACATTTGTATAATCCTTGCAACAAAACAGTTTTAAGGTCAACAACTAGGACTGCAGGAAAGAAATCGATTCAAATTCAAAAATCGATTCTCATGTTGGACGATTCAGAATCGATTTCCCGGCTGAATCGGGAAAGAAAATCGCTTTTGAATCGAAAAAAAAAAAAGTTTTTGAATTGAGAATCGTTTTGAATATACAAAATTATTTTTGAAGATTCACAGCCCTATCAACCACACCAATGCAACTCCTTGCATCTGCCATTGGGGATAATGCAAGCAGTTGCAAGTAGCTGCATGTTGCAAGGAGTTGCATGCAGCATGGTGAATCATTGTTGTGGAGTGTTTAACCTGCTCTTTACTCAGAGCAGGTTAAAAAGTTACCTGCTCTGAGGAAGGCTGAGGCCGAAACACGCTAGTGTTCTCAATAAATAGAAGAATGTGCATCTGAGACTGTCTATTGCATGCATTATTTGACAGTGTACTTTCCCATGGTTAGTACAGAACGGTCTTGTCAGGTATCGGAGAGACTTCCTGACAGGTAGAGACCCTATACCTGCTAGAGGAACACACTCACCTCCGCTGAGAAGTATAGTATAATTGAATACACTGTGTGTATGGAGAACTGCATAGAAAGCGCTGGTTTGTAATTTCACACAGTGCTGTGTGGCAACTGGAAGATCTGCAAAAACAGTGCTCTCAAACAGTTGTAAATAATTGTATTTTTGTGTTATCAGACAGGTTTAGTTTGACAATCTCTGGTTCACTAAAGAAGCTTCTCAAGATGTCTCTCGGCAACACAGATCGGTATACTATAGGGCATAATGTGGAGTGTGTGCATGCGTGCGTGCGTGCGTGCGTGCGTGTGTGTGTGTGTGTGTGTGTGTGTGTGTTAAAGTTTGTGTGAATTCCCGTGCGCTCATCATGAATGCTACCATGTCATAGTTCTATGACATTCTTTTTATAAAGAAACAGCAAACTGAGGCTGAGACTTCCAAACTGGAATAAATAAATAATAATACATGTCATCAACAAATACAAACAATAAATGTGCAAAAAGAGATGAGAAAATTACATTTACCTCCCATTGTGGTCTCCAGGCCAATTTTTAAAGAAACCAGTGTCACACATCCTTGTAAATGGATGGTGTCAGGGAATTCCACATTTTAGTGGCAGAGTAGTAGAATGAGAATTTTCCCATGTTTGTTCTAAATGTGGGTGGTACCAGATCATGGTTGCTCCCTCTAGTATTGTGGCTGTGGTTGTCATTCCCTTTGGAGAAGTAGTTTGACAGGTATGAGGCTATTGAGGGCACTGTCTCTTTGACTATCTTAAACACCCTGAGCCATCCCAAACTAGCAAAGTGTGTTGGAATTAGGTGGGTCGTGGGCTTAAGGCCGAGAAGTAGGCGCATCAGTTTGTTTTGGGAGCTCTGAAGCTTAGTTTTTAGTGACATTGAGATGTCACTAAAAATAACCAAGAGGTGCAAGCATGTACGGTATGGAAGACAAGTGTTTCATTCAGGTGATATGGAATGCGTTTCGTTTAGAAGTTGCGTGTACGACTCTTGAGAATAGCGTAGAGTTGAATCAATTTGCTTCTTGTTCCCCTTTCCCAGGTGGTTGTGTGATATCTGCCACTGTGCGTGCTTCTCTTTCCCCTTTTCCACCCGTCTACCGCGTGTCCACTTCCTCCACTCATGTCCCTCCAGTACAGTAACAGCGAGGTAGTTCAATTACATGATATATTACATTAAAGTTCTTCTTCAGCCGGTCGACACAGACAGACAGCCACCCTGCAGTTGGTTGGAGACCAGAGAGACTGGTGGTTGGTGAGCTCAGTTTATAGGGCTTTGGGAGGGTGCTGCTGGTGACTGCAGGGTGCAGGGAGGTTACAGTAGGCGAGAGGCACTGGATCTTAGGACACTGAAACAGCACAGGTGAGGATATATAATCCCAGATTGATTCTGTCAAAAGTTGTAAAATCCTGAGTGGTTAATTTAACTCTTGAGAGTGAGCAAATGTACGAAAGGGGTCCGTTTGGTTACATTTGCACACTCTTGGGAATTCATGGATAAATGAACACTGAGGATTTTAGCTATGTAGGAAGGGAATTGCGGAGTTAGGAGTATGTGGGTTCTTTCTTCTTTTTTTGAGAGGGGCAGGGTGCTGTGTGTGTGTGTGTGTGTGCGTGTGTGTGTGTGTGTGTGTGTGTGTGTGTGTGTGTGTGTGTGTGTGTGTGTGTGTGTGTGTGTGTGTGTGTGTGTGTGTGTGTGTGGCCACATGTGTATGGGTCCACTGTACACATGTGTGCAAAG
>NC_137614.1:11235263-11272763 GCF_963280865.1 Gymnoscopelus braueri
ACACACACACACACACACACACATAGATGCACATGCACGCGCATACACACACACATACACATTCTCTCTCTTTCTTATGAGGGGATGGCATAGTGAGAGAGCACAAATCAAATCATTAGAAGTAAACACAGTGCAGACTTAATGTTGTTTTAATTGAATGAAATCAGTGGCAGTAATGCCATGTTTATTTTGTCTAAATGGATTGTGACATTGAATCATAATATTCTAATAATACACAGTAATTGTGATATAGTTGCTGTCGAGTGGAAACCTACTGTATTTCCAAAACCATTCCTTTTTCATAATTCTTTGAAAAACATTTTAAAATAGCCGATCTACAAGGCAAGCTCACAACGCATCACGATATGACGCGTTGTGAGCTTGTAGATCTACTATTTGCACTACTTTTGTGCAACACTCTTGTATGATGAAGCAGGGCATTCATTTATGAAAAAAAGCATAAAAAGTTGAAATATGGAGATACAAGCAAGGTTTCTGCCCGATAGATATTTAGACCCATCTTGCACTTTTAAGTCACTCTGGATAAGAGTCAAAATTGTAAATTGTAAACTATTTTTTAATTGCCACCATATAAATGGATAAAGTGGTTAAAATGATTGTGATGCTATATGTTAACTTAGCTGGGGACCCCCTGGAACCCTTCCAAGGACCCCTGGGGGTCCCCGGACCCCACTTTGAGAACTACCATTGTATTAGACACGCTCCACACTTGTCGCTCCAAACATAAATTGCCCTTAGGCATGAACTCTAGTAGTCAACAAACAACAAGGTAAATAGTCACATAAGTGCAGAGAGAACAATGCTGTCCCTAAACAATGAACATAGCATCTGTCCAAACGATATGCTACTGGGATCTAAATAGCATTCCTTAACAACCTTGGTGGTGAAGAAAAAACAGATCAAAGAAAAAGAAAAGAAAAAACACGAGAACAATTGAACAGCATACTGTATGTCGGCATAGTAACTAGCATCTAAAAACAATATATGACGTAATGTCATATTTACCAGCTTGGCTACCAATAGCACACAAAAACGATTGACAGAACCATGGCAGAGCTAGCATGCTGCATGCAAGCTGCTGGGGACCCAACTTGGGTCCCCACTTACATTCCAGTTACTCTTCATCCTCTTCATCCTCATCTTCCCTCTCGACCAATGGAAGGAGTCCACATGCGCCCCGGAACTCATCTGTGTCTAAACTTACTTATGATGCCATTGTTTATGTTGCTATGGGTTACCCATGAGATAAAGGGTCCTGTTATAAACTCCTTGCATTGACTGTTTAGAGGGGGAGAGCCACTTAGCCTCATCTGGGACCGTCAACCTTCGTCCGCTCTCTGGAATAAATGTGATCTAATTAATTTTACACAATGGCTGCCTGTATGAGTCTTCTTATTGTCTCCGCCGAAGGTGGAGAATATGTTTTCGCTTTGTGTGAGCAAACATTGTTAGCCAAGCTAACATTGGGCAAGCTCCACGTGACACGTGTCAATTTGTTGACACCAATGCCTCTGATTGGCTAGAGGGACGCGTGACGAAATAAAATTCTATAAATAGGTGTGTCACTTCAAAAAGCCTCTACTTTTTGAAGTGAGGTAAAACAGGATCAATCAGACTTGATTGGAACAGTACCTTCAGTAAGTCCAAGTCACCCGTCTGTGCGTGTGTGTTTCCCTCTGAGAACACCTAACATTGGTCAAGCAAAGGCGCAGAAGGCCAAAGCTAAGAAAGCATACTCATCTACAATTGTAACGTAGAAGAGGACTAGAGTTGAAATGATCCCACAACAAAGCCGAACTCTTAATACGTGTCAATATGTTGACATCAATGTCTCTGATTGGCTAGAGGGACGCATGACGAAATACAATCCTATAATAAAAAGGTGTGTCACTTCAAAAAGCCGTTTACGTTTTTGAAGCGAGGTAAGACAGGATCAATCAGTCTTGATTGGAACAGTATCTTCTAGTCCAAATCACCCGTCCGTGCGTGTGTGTGTCCCTTTGAGAACACCTGACATTGGTCAAGCAAAGGCGCAGAAGGCCAAAGCTAAGAAAGCATACTCATCTACAACAGTAACACAGAAGAGGACTAGAGTTGAATTGATCCCACAACAAGACCGAAATCTTAATACGTATTAATATGTTGACACCAATGCCTTTGATTGGCTAGAGGAATGCATGACGAAATACAATTCTATAAATAGGTGTCACTTCAAAAAAACGTTTACGTTTTTGAAGCGAGGTAAGACAGGATCAATCAGTCTTGATTGGAACAGTATCTTCTAGTCCAAATCACCCGTCCGTGCGTGTGTGTGTCCCTCTGAGAACACCTAACATTGGTCAAACAAAGGCGCAGAAGGCCAAAGCTGATCAAACACACCAATCAACTGCTGAAACTGTTCAAAACATATTTTTAAACATTAGAAGACAAAATATGATTTTTAAATCATTTTTTTTTAAATAAATATTTCTTTAACATACACCTTTTTATTTAACTACAGTATATATCTTTTACTCTACTGTATCTCATTAGTTATTGCTATGATAATATAATTGCTATAGTCTGCTGGCGGAGACTTGTGCTCCGAGGAGCACATTTTCTAGTTATCTATGTGACATTAATCTGAATCTCATAGGGTGATAAGAAAATATCCATCAAGCACATTTTCCAGGAAGTGCCGTGGAGCTGAATTCCACCATTTAAAATCCAATTCTGAAGCAATAGTCTTATACTATATATATACGTGAATACATAAATATATCATCTGCTGGTGGAGTTTAAGGAGAAGATGTATATCACGTCAGACTGTGCAGGAACACCTAGGCCATAAGCGTGGGAAGTAATGTATAGCAAGGGGGGCTGTGCTGGGGGTGCGTGCGATTTTTTAATTTTGATTTTTCACACAACGGCGTAACAATGAGCTGCAGACAGTGCACAAGCACGCTGCATAGTTTGTTTATTTGCCACGCAGCGCAACACGTACACACGCACACATACATACTGTACTACAAAGACAGTGTTCTATTTCACCAACAGTGCGTTGGATTTTACAGTTACTTGTATTGGAAATTAAAGAGCCTGTGTATTATGCAAATCAGCAGCTAGACGGTCAGTGACACACACGCACACATTTTAACACAAAAAGGTCCACTAAGCCTCAGTTACAAACACCCCGTTTTCACAACACTAATAGAACAGGCCTGCCGCTCTGAACGGCGGCAGCATCAGCAATAAACAATAATTAATAGGCTAATATAATGCATGTCTTACCTATTTGAAGACTCCAAAGGTAGATTTCCTTTCTGGTGTGTTGTCGATGATCATCAGTGGCTGAATGTCAGTTGTATCAAGGATGTCACTGTCCTCAGCCAAGTCTTTAGGCGGCGCAGAGTGGAGAACGTCCTCTCAGAGGAAGCAGCAGAGACAGGTAGACAGAGACAGAGTTGTATCAACTTATCCACCTCTTTGAGTGATGATGTTGTTAGAGGATGTAATCTTCCGACGAATCCAGCTACATCTTGAGCTGTCTTGAGTCTTTCTTTCTTGGAGAGGTCACCCAGCAATGTGAGCTGCGTATGGAGACGGTCTCTGTCAATTTGATCGGGGAGCTTTGCCGCAACATCCTCATTTAATGCTTGTATAGACTCCATTTGCAGCATCGATAAGAGTTTGCAGCTTGCATTCCCTCTTGGTCAAAATGACAATCTAGCTCGGTTGTCACAAGATCTAAGGCCTCATAGTACTCACATCTCCACTGCTTCCCCCCACATCTGTCACTATGTCCTCTGTCTCCTCTCTGTCCCTAAGACGGGCAGGTGTTCTGATGGTTCGTGGAGGAAGGGGCATTTGCAGATTGTTGCTTTTTGCACAAGCGGTCACTTTGGAATACATCTCCTGAACAACTCTATCCTTTCTCAGTGCATGCATGCGCCCCTGTGACGCAGTCACAATCTCCTGTGTTCCCTTAGCGCTCGCCTTCTCACTCTGTAAAGACGGGGCTACAGCTTCACATGGCGCTAAAAGAGCCTTGCAGCGCAAAAGTCCAAAGTATGTTCTGGCTTTTGTAGCTTGTCTGTATAAACCTGCAATGTTTCAGCGAGCATCTCCTCTGACTGTTTTATCCTGCTCCAATATTTTCAGTGTCTCCAACAAGGTTGCATATGAGGTACAGACGCGTGAAATGGCTTGTGTGCGTACGGCCCATCTTGTGGGGCATAATGACAACAAGTTGCAGACCACCTCATCACCACCAAACAATGACTGGAACAGCGACTTGTGCTTCGATGACTCTACTATCACCACTGAGACGCCCTGAACAAAGTTTAACATGTCTGCAACAATACGAACTTCCCTCGCCACTTCTTGTAACACTAAATCCAAAAAATTATTACTGCAGTGCACATACAGTGCATCTAAGCACTGCTCTTTGAGTTTTGCTTGCACAACTGAGATGCACCCTGACATATTAGCAGCACCATCAAAACAAAATCCCTTTAAACGCTCCAGTGGCAAGTTCAAGCAAATGAAAACATCTTTAATGCAGGAAAAAAGCGTTTCCCCAGTTGAATGTGGTGCATTGTTAAACCCCCCAAAAAATGTTAACTGCCTCCAGTTGTGAATTGACATACTGTAGACTACAGGAAAACTGCTCTGATGACGTAATATCGTTGGTCGCGTCTGCAGTTAATCCATAGAAAGTGCTCTCTCTCGCGTCTTTCACAATACAGTATGTCATATATATATATATTATATATTCTCTAATGGCACAAATCAGAGCCAAATAAACTAGAAAAGGAGCTTGCTGTCAATAAAATAAAATAAATTAAAAAAAAGCATTTCAAAGAGAGCAGACAGCTGAATTGGCACTGTACTATGCCATGCACTATGCATCTACCTGATGCAATCTGAATGCAGCATTAGCTTTTGGCGTGGGAGCCAGGAGGGAGAAGAGTCTCCGTCTGTGTTCTAACCGCATACCCAATACTCAAATAGCAGACATAGACGAAAATAGAAGATCTACAAGCACACAACACGCCGCCATGCAATACGCTGTGAGCGTGTAGATCTGCAATTTTCAGCATGTAACACCGTCGTACAATGAAGTATAAATCACTCTCACTATGCATTCTGAATATGAAATGCTCTTTCATATTACGATACCCCTGACATACAACCATAATTACACCATGATATTTATTTATTGTATTGATTAGTTTTTTTATTATGCCTTTTAATTTCTCTATTTTATTATGCTTTTAAATGCCTTTTATGTCTTTAAATGTCTTTTCATGCCATATGTAAAACACTTTGTATATGAAATGAGCCACTGTAAACAGTTAAACTTGCCTTGCCCAATGTATTGAGTTGATAACATAGTGAAGTGTGTATTACTACACTTGTGAGGCCCAGACGTCCTATTTGTCCCTTTCCTATTATGTTACCTTTTTTCAAGCACATTTTTGTGTTCCCTTTTTATGTTCCCTTTTGTCATTTTATTTTGTGTGATTTTGTGTCGCACTTTGTAACTTAGGAAAGCACTATATGAATGTTATTATTATTATTATTATTAATTATGATTTTTAGCTTCATGATTACAATTAAGAAAATATTCAGGTTGGGTTTAGGGTTAGGAATAGGCATTTAGAGGTCAGGTTTAGGGGTTGGGGGGGGTTTGAGTTTCCCCCTATTTTATACTCGCAACTCGTCGCAGTGCGACGCGTTGTGAGCTATCGACTATTTTGGATTCTTGTCTTAAAATGTTGATGTACTCACAAGTGATACAACCCTGTTTGTGTGTGTGTGTAGGTCATGTGACAGCAGTGTGAGCGTCATGGTGGACAGGCTCCAGGTTCAGGACAGTGACTTCTCAGTGGACGAGCTCAGTGACTGTTCTTCTGGGTCCATAGAGGTCTGCTGTGACGACCTGATACCAGGTTAGACACACACACGGGCGCACTCACACGCACACGCACACACACACACACACACACACACACACACACACAGACACACAGACACACAGACACACACAGATACTGTATACGTGCATTCCCAAATGTACATCCACCCACTGCTCGATTACATTTCGTTGCTGTAAGGCAGAAACCTCTTAACTCCATATTCTATTTTTTTTTTGTGTAAATTAACGCCCTACTTGATTATACTACAGCGTCACACAAAAGCATCAAAAGTAGCAGATCCACAAGCTCGAACGCGGCGCGTTTTGAGCTTGTCGATCTGCTACTTTTGCATTTATTTTTTTATTTTTATTTTGAAAAGTAACAGTTTTGGACATGAGGTTTCCAGCTGAAAGAGACGAGTTATATGTTGATGTACTTACTGTATGGTTATACACATAATGCATTGAAAACGTGTCTCTATACTAGTAACCTTTCTGTTTTCTCTACATTAAATATCTGGTATTTTCTGTGCACGTTTTCCCCATGATGTGGATTCTATAGTGGTTCTTTAAGTGGTTAAGTCTCTCTCTCTCTCTCTCTCTCTCTCTATCCTCTCTCTCTATCCTCTCTCTCTCTCTCCCTGGGGTAGTCCCAGTCATATTATTAGCTGTATAGTAGTCTAGTTGTGTCCATTCAGATAGTGTGTGAGGCTGATGGAGCCATGGAGGCCTACAATAGTGGCAGGTACAGGGCACACGTCCAGCATGCAGCCATTCATTCCCAGTGCTCCCAGTGTTCAATAGATGGCATGAGACAAGACATGCCAGCCGCTGGCAGGCTGGCCCATGGCCTCCTCGTTCAATGGAGTCAGCCACCGTCTATAAGCAAGACCTGACTCTGTCCAAGTGTGTGTCTGTCACGCTCTCCCATTCAGTCCTGTCCTGTGTGTGTGGAGGCACTTGGCCTAATTGTGTGACTGTGTGCGTGCGATGTGCGTGCGATGTGCGTGCGTGCGTGCGTGCGTGCGTGCGTGCGTGCGTGCGTGCGTGCGTGCGTGCGTGCGTGCGTGCGTGCGTGCGTGCGTGCGTGCGTGCGTGCGTGCGTGCGTGCGTGCGTGCGTGCGTGCGTGCGTGCGTGCGTGCGTGCGTGCGTGCGTGCGTGCGTGCGTGCGTGCGTGCGTGCGTGCGTGCGTGCGTGCGTGCGTGCGTGCGTGTGTGTGTGTGTTTGTGTATTTGTGTATTTGTGCTTGTGCATGTGCAGTGGTGGAAATTAACTAAGTACATTTACTCAAGTACTGTACTTAAGTACAATTTTGAGGTACTTTTACTTTACTGTGAGTATTTCCAATTGTCTATACTTTTACTTCTACTCCACTACATCTCAGAGGCAAACGTTGTACTTTTACTCCACTACAATTATTTAAAAACTTTAGTTACTTTGCAGATATAAATCATTACATTATAAAACATACATTAATTAACCACTTTAGCCCTATTTTATACCTAGGCTATTTGAAAATAACCGATCTCTCAACGTGTCGCGATGCAACGCGTTGTGAGCTTAGAAGCTATTTTCAAACATTCTAATCTACTGCTTTTACTTTTGGTACTTTAAGTATATTTTTATCCCAATCCTTGTGTACTTTTACTCAAGTAACATTTTGAACGCAGGCCTTTTACTTGTAACAGAGTATTTCTTTATTGTGGTATTGCTACTTGTACTTAAGTAAAATATCTGAGTACTTCTTCCACCACTGTGCATGTGAGACTGTGTGTGTGTGTGTGTGTGTGTGTGTGTGTGTGTGTGTGTGTGTGTGTGTGTGTGTGCGTGTGTGTGCGTGTGTGTGGGGTGGGTGGTAAGAATTCCTTCATTCTTCTTCCTCCCATCATCATCATAACAAACTTCAGTGATCTGAAACCCTTAACCCACTCCCCACATGCCTGCAGACCAGTGGTGTGATCCTAACCCACACATAGTCACGCATCGCACTGTTCACTGGTCTTGACTATACAGTATAGATATGGACGGGATACAGGGATATGGCTTTATTGGTGGCTTTATGGATCATTGTGTTTGATGAGGGAGATCATCACCTCAACTCACTCTGAAGTGAAGTGTTCAGCTCCTTATACTGTGCTTTTATGTCAACCGGCCCCCCCTAGGGGCACATATACTGTACTGTACAATATGACCACTTTGACCAGGATACAAAAGCACACACTGCGAGATATCACGAGGTTATAGTACCATGTTAAATAAATGCTATGATCCCATATTGAATTTTTCTGTTATCATTATATTCTGTTCTGTTCTAATTGTATGTTTGTGCCATGGGAACCCCATAAGACAAGATTTGACATTATAAAAAATGGCAGATCTACAATCAATATTGTAGTTAATGTAGTGTTAGTTAGTATAGTGTGTGTGTGTGTGTGCGTGCTTGCTTGTAAACCCGCGTAACCTCGCCCACTGCACATGTATATGTGTTAGTCTCGTTAATTGTCTGTATTTCTCCGTGTTTATTCTGGACCTTCCCATCACTTTATTGGACCAGTCACTAGAATAGAACGGTCTAGTTGTGTGTCACCCAGCTGGGCCGTGGTGTGGGGGATGGGACCAGCCCCGTGGCAGGGACCAAACCCCAGCTCCCTTTGAAGGCGGTGTGGCTCAGCCGAGGCCTGCGGTTGTGGTCCTCGTTAATTGGTCCCTAGCAGGCGTTGAGGAACAGAGCCGAAGTGTCTTAACCCAGTTAGACCGGGAAAGAATCACATTTTTAGCAGATCTACAAGCTCATAGCGCAGCACCGAGTGCCGCGCTATGAGCTTGTAGATCTGCAATTATTTTAAAAAATCATGATTTTTTTGGCAAATCTTTGAATATGTTTTTTTGTTAAGCGAACATTCAAATTCAAATCTTAGCTTCTGGGGGATTCTACAAATGTCTTCTAAACCCTAACAGTTTTTCGAACAACCTTATGTTGCTATAATATCAGTGGTTCTCAAACTTTTTCATGTCAAGGACCTCCTAAAATGATATGTATTTGGCCGCGGACCCCCATCTCAAAATATTTTGTTCCAGGGACCCCCAGAAGCAAAGATTTGAGTTACAAATGTTCAAAAATGTACGTAAAATATATATATTCAAAGATTTGCACACATTTTCAGCATTTAAAAAAAAATAGCAGATCTACAAGCTCATAGCGCGGCACTCGGTGCCGCTCTATGAGCTTGTAGATCTCCTATTTTTGAATAGCTCAAAGTATGAAATAATGTTTTAAGTGGTTTACACAGACATGTGTTCCCGGTCTTAATGGGTTAACGGGTTCCCTCTTATAAGCTGTGCTTCTGACACGGAGGGTGGGCTGACACTGTAATAACTGTAATTCACGTAACGGGGGAGGAAGGGAGTACAGGCAGGAAGCAGCTAGCTGATGGGAGGGAAGGGGAGGGGAGGCGAGATGCAACAGGGGGGGGGGGAATGTGAACACGGGAAGGTCACTGGGTTTAGTGAAACGAAACGGAGACCCCGGGCCGGAAAAGGGACGCTGATAGATTTAGCGAGAGATGAAAAGAAAAAGTGTCACCGAAGGTCGATATGATCTTATTTAACCCATTAAGACCGGGAACGCATCTGTGTCATTTTTTTTATTTATTTGGCTATTCAAAAATAGCAGATATACAAGCTCATAGCGCATAGATCTACTATGAGCTTGTAGATCTGCTATTTTTTTTTTAATCTCGAAAATGTTTGCACATCTTTGAATATGTATATTCTCAAAGCGAACATTTGTAACTCAAATCTTTGCTTCTGGGGGTCCCTGGAACAAAATATTTTGAGATGGGGGTCCGCGGCTAAATACATATAATTTTGGGGGTCCTTGAACTTGAAAAAGTTTCGATTTAGAAGACATTTCGTAGAATCGGCCTCGGGTCTTAATGGGTTAAAACATATCAGCCCCCGTATCCTCCACCCCCCGCCAAACGCCACTAATGTGACTACACACAACAATACAGAAGAGTTGAATGAAATGTATTGTGTGTTGATTCGGTTATGTTTCTTTCTGGAGTGACGGGGATAACAAAGCCATCAGGGCCCAGATTAAATGATCCCCATGTGTTTTATATTCATATGGGCTGAATTGTGGCATTTATCATCATCAGCTCTCCCGTCTCTGAGCCTCCTGATGAAGACCTGAACGTTCAACTTGACTGGGGCACCATGTGTTCTTTCAATTAGACCACAGACCTCCTGACCTGTGCATGCTCTCTGGAGAGGTGTGTGTGTGTGTGCGTGTGTGTGTGTGTGTGTGCGCCTGTGTTTGTGTGTGTATGCACGCGCACACACACACGCACACGTGTACGTGCATGGTTGACAGTACACAGATGTTGTTTGAAAGATGGGTGTGATTGTATTTGGGGATCATCTTTCATCTGCAGTATAGAGTATAGGGCGATACTCCCTATGGATGCACTCAATGTATGTCAGATGACACACACACACACACACACACACACACACACACACACACACACACACACACACACACACACACACACACACACACACACACACACACACACACACACACACACACACACACACACTGTACAGTATGTTGTGATCACACAGATGCACAGATCCACACATGTTGTTATGCTAATTTTGATAAGCTTCCATCACATACGAGGCAAGCTGTGGTCTTAACCTCCCACTTTTCAAGGTGTGAAATCGGTGTGTAGGCTAATTGTTACACTTGAAACGAACCATTCCTTTAATAGTCTTGTACAGCCTGGTGAATATCATTTTGGTAACCCCCTGTTCAACATAATCTCCTTTGGTCAATCTAATCAGAGAGACTTGGTGTTGGAGAGGATTGAGTGTTTTTTTTAGAACAAATATTTTCATGCCAAGGACGCCAAAATTAATTTGTATTTGGCTGTGGACCCCCATCTGAAAGATTTTCTCCCAGTGAGGGACCTCCATAATAGACTGGTGGTGTATGTAAGTATTCAAGATTTTTTTTTATTTTTTTCAAAAATAGTCGATCTAAGCTCACCAAGCCTCACAGGTAGTTAGCTATTAACACTTTTAAACGCACGCACACACACAAACACACGCACACACACACACAGACACACACAAACACACACACCCCACTCAATACTTTTGCGCACTGAACCATCAAGGACTGATATTACAATGCAGTGAGACAGAACCACCTCCTCCTCCTCCTCCTCCTCCTCCTCCTTTTTCTTCTTCTTCTTCTACTTCTTCTTCTTCTTCTACGCACTTCTCCTTCTATACTTTCCGTAGCACTTGCCCTAGCCTCGACGACCTTGCAGGCTTATGTAAAGGCTAAAATGTCATTTAGATAGCATGTTATGTAGACAGATACCAGGTTCATTTGTAGACCTGGCATCCTATAGTGTGTATAGTTATAATGTACAGATTATAGATATTTTTTTATATTATACTGTTTAGACTGATGATAGGTTCTTGGTTTACCTATGATCCTATAGATTACTATTTCTATGCATTTGATGTATTACCTCATGTTTTCTTTGCTTACTGTAAATCACTCTGGATTAAGAGCGTCTGCTAAATGCCTAAATTGTAAATGATACCCTCTTTCGTTCACATCCCCATGGACACTTGGACAGTGTGAGAGACCATCAGTAAGGGCTGCAGACATTCAATTAAGGGACTGAGGATGGATCATAGAGTTGTATATAAAAAAAGGATGAATCTTTGTGTGATAGGGTAAATTTTTTACATTAACCACTTGAACCCAAGCATCCCTATTCTGAGGAGAATTTCAGCCAAAAATAGCAGATCTACAAGCTCACAACGCCTCGCGCTGCGAGGCGTTGTGAGCTTGTAGATCTGCTATTTTCGGCAAAGACATTTGGTGTAGAGGGGGAAAAAGAGCAGACCAAGTACAGAGTGACAGGTCCAGTTTACTCAGTATTGACTGTTTTACGTGCATGGTTAAACGTCTGAGAACATCAACATCAACATGAATCCAAGTCTATGAAGCTATCTGTGAAATCTATGAAGCTGCAACACAATTTTATACAATATGTAGTGTGGGGGGGTCCCTGCTTCGTCTTTCTCTCAGCTAGGGGGTCCTTGGTCTGGAAAAGAAACGTTGAAGACCCCTGCTTTATTGCAATACAAGATTTGGCCACCAGGACAGGTCTTGCTTCAGTAATCCTCCGCGATCCTGGGGGTCTTGGGATGGTTGGGTTCATACTGTAACAGTAGAGTTAGGGTTAGGGTCTTTGACCCCACTGAACTCCCTACTCAGGGAACCGGATAATAGGACCAGTCATGTGTGATGCTGTCAGACCCACGCATGCATACACGCACACACACACACACAACACACGCACACACGCACAAACATCTGGGAAGTCTGTCACAAAAGCATCCTGCGGTCAAATTAATAACCCATGAAGAATTGAGCCGTCCCACATATAAGCGCACACAGTCCATAGATATTTGATGCATGCATTCCAGGATGTCTTCACATTGCACGTGCACACACACACACACACACACACACACACACACACACACACACACACACACACACACACACACACACACACACACACACACACACACACACGTACACGTGCACGTGCACCCACATATGCATTCCCATGCATACACACATACATAGAAACATCCCCACACTTTCTCTGTGCCAGATATTTTCTTTTTTCATTCTTTAAAAAAAATTCTCATTGCAAACGCTGCAAATTCCTCTCTACCTACCTACACAATCTCACATAAATACGCACTCACACATACACACCTACACATACTATAATACACAACACATAAATACACACTCACACATACACGTAATACACAACAACACACACACACACACACATTCACACTGTTCATGAACTCGTCTACACCCATACCACGCGGTAACCAGGCAACCAGCCTCCGCACCGTGGCATTGTGGGATACCCCTGGGAGGTGTGCTGAGAATGTCAACACGCTGGAGGCATCTCTGAGGCAGTGTCCGCAAAGAGCAACTCCCCCCCCCCCCCCCCCCCCACACACACACACGGTTGGTATGAACCCAACCCTTCACACACACACACTCACACACACACATTCAACGAACAGTCTTTACACATGTAAATAACTCTGAACTGCTGTTGTATTTTTTCATTTGAAAGCACTGAGTTTAGAGGCTGTGCGCGCGTGCGTGCGTGTGTCCTTGCGTGCGTGCGTGTGTGTGTGTGTGTACTGTACATTATGAGTGAATCATAAGTATGTGCATGACTCTCTTCCCTGGGAGAGAATGGTGTTTTTGTAGGATTAACAAGTTAGGCCTCCGGAAGTTGTAGTCAGAGTGTGTGAGTCACTCATGTTATTGTCATGGATAACATTTAGTAGAGACGTCGCCTCAATGCTCCGGCTACTGAGTCATAGTCCACACATCAGCCTAGGTCATGCAGGCCATCCATAGAGGCATGCCTCTCTCTCTCTCTTTCTCTCTCTTTCTCTCTCTCTCTCACATTCCTCTCATTCCCCCCTTTTTAAGATTTTGTTTGTTTTGGCTTTTTCTGTCTTTATTGCTAGTTTTTCATTGAAGATTGACAGGAAAGAGGGAGAGAGAGACGGGGAGAGTCACTCAGCAAAGGTCGTCGGGAACGGGACTCGAACCCGCGACCCGCTAGGCCAACGATCCGGGCACCCCCACCCCCCCCCCCTTTTTTGTGTCAAATATGACAAAATATAGTAAAAGTATTAAACGTGTCACGTCGCCTCACATCGCGTTGTAGATCACCTCACCAGTGTATGACTAAACTAATAATTTGAATAATCAATTAAAATTCTATTAGTATTTTGTTCGCATTAATGTGTCGATATAAAAAACACACTTATTACACAATTATTCGATTAATTGAAAAAGTAATTGATAGAATAATCGCTTAAGAAAATATTCAATAGTTGCAACTCTACTTACTCACTCACACTGCTTCCAACACACACACACACACAAACACACACACACACACACACACACACACACACACACACACACACACACACACACACACACACACACACACACACACACACACACACACACACACACACACACACACACACACAGACTCCCATTTGACTCAACCAAGACAGCTATATGTGTCAGTATTACGGTCTCAGCGTTACGAGCTGACCTCTAGTAGTCATGTTATTGTCTTGGTCCAGCACCTGTGTGTGTGTGTGTGTGTGTGTGTGTGTGTGTGTGTGTGTGTGTGTGTGTGTGTGTGTGTGTGTGTGTGTGTGTGTGTGTGTGTGTGTGTGTGTGTGTGTGTGTGTGTGTGTGTGTGTGTGTGTGTGTGTGTGTGTGACGGTGTGGTATTCTTCCCCGCGTGTTCCTGTTTAGCGTGCTAGCGGACACAGGCTAACAGTAGTAGCGGCGGCGGGCGGTTGGAGCAGGCTGGCAGGATATCCTCTCTCTGTCTTACAGGCTTCCTCTGTTATGTGGCCCTCCTGGCTCACGTCTGACTGGGGAGCCTTCCTCTGTTATCCCATTCAATCTGTGTCATTTTAAGATTCCTTTGGCTATTCAAAAATAGCAGATCTACGAGCTCATACCGTGGCACAGAGTACCGCGCTATGAGCTTGTAGATCTGCTATTTTTTTTTAAAGAATCGTGAAAATGTGTGCAAATCTTTGAATATATATATACATTTTTAACTCAAATCTTTGCTTCTGCATAGGGGTCCCTGGAACAAAATATTTTGAGATGGTGGGGGGGGGGGGGGTCCACGCCCAAATACATATCATTTCGGTTGGTCCTTGACAAGTTTGAGAACCACTGATATTATAGCAACATAAGTTCTTTTTTTTTTTAAACTGTTAAGATTTAGACATTTGTAGAATCCCAGAAGCAAAGATTTGAGTACAAAATGTTTTAAAAAACATACTATATATTCTATGATTTGCACAAATTAATGCTATGAGCTTGTAGATCTGCTATTTTTGAATAGCCCAAAGTATAAAATAATGGTTATAGCTATAAAAAAATTAAATGACACACTATGCGTTCCCCGGATTGAATGGTTTCCTCCTCCTCCTCCTCCTCCTCCTCCTCCTCCTCCTCGGCCAGCATCCCTTGTTTTTTCTCTCGACACAGTCAAAATCCTCACTTGTTCATTTATCCATAATTCGTCACCTTCTTAGTAACGATGAATGACCCAAGTCATGTTTTTGAGGACAATGACTCGGGTCCATTTGAACACTCTCAGTATTCTCCAACAGTGTGGTTTCTGCTCTGTTTCTGCTTCCATTCCGTTTCTCCTCATTTCGTCCCTCCTTCTTCTGTCACGTACCATCACCCTGTAATTATCACGATACAATAGACCAGTGGTTCTCCACCTTTTCTGGGACGAGAACCACCATTCGCTGGCCCACCCATCTGACCACTTAACCCATTAAGACCGGGAAAGCATCTGTCATTTTAGATTTTAACCACTTTAACCATTCTTTTATACTTTGGGCTATTCAAAAAAAGCAGATATACAAGCTAGTTTGTTTTTAAATAAGCTTGAACATTGTGCAAATCTTTGACTACGTATATTTTTTAAAGCGAACATTTGTAACTCACATCTTTGTTTCTGAGGGTTCTACAAACTGCCCGAGTATATACAACTATAAGTAAGGCCCAGACTGCCAGAGATTTTTCGATTTTCTTACCTTTTCAAGTAGTCACAGAATATTTATCTCCAGTATGATCGATCCCCTGATGGTTGCTAATCATGGAGGGTTTCACGGTGCTTCCGCAAAAAAAAAAAAATGTCATCGCGACCTCCCATTCGCTTGTTATACGCCGTTAAAAATAGCATGTTTCGGCAAAAAAACATCACAAAAAAAATAAAAACACACAGGAGCCGAGATACAGGATTTTTAAGTAATAACAGTAGGCCTATTAACAGTTTTTTTTAAAAACTTATGTTGCTATAATATCAGTGATTCTCAAACCTTTTCATGTCATCTTACCCCCATCTTAACTCATTCACTGCCACAATTATTGCTGGCCGCGTTTGCCCACTGCCAGAGATTTTTCATTTTAAAAAAAAAGTACTCAGGAGCCGAGATACAGAATTTTTAAGTTTTAAGTTAACAAGGAAGTGGATGGGAGTGTAGATCTTTAAACAATCATATCTCCTTGGTCTTTGGGTCAAATTTGAAAAAAAAACAAAAAAAAACAAAAAAAAATTTTTTTTATTTTTTTTCAAAAAAAAAAAATTACGTTTTTTACGTCAGTGGCAGGATTGGTAAACGGGACAAATTACGTTTTTTACGTCAGTGGCAGTGAATGAGTTAAAATATGTTGTTCCATGTTGTTTTATGTTCATGTTATATATATTTTAAAGATTTATTTTTGGGCTTTTTATGCCTTTATTGATAGTGAAGTAGATAGACAGGAAACGGCGGGAGAGAAAGATATGGTTGAGTGACACGCAGCAAAGTCTCGAACCCGTGACGAGCTGTCAGGCTACATTGTAGCCTATAGGTGCCCGGACCACTACGCCAGTGGTCCGGGCATTGTTATATTACCATTAAAATCGTCGTGTTTTGCCAATTACTTGGGGGCCCACTTGCAATGCACCTCACAGGCTGGTTGCCCACCAGGTGGAGAACCAATGCAGTAATAGCACCAAAATGAGAAATGCATAGCAAAAAGGTTGAAGTGTGCACCGAGTGGGAGAAAGAGAGAGACAGACAGCGAGAGAGAAAGAAGTGAGAACACACGCCATCTGTTCACAGCAGAGAAAAGGGGAAGCGTTCCTTCTAAAGTTGGAGTCTCTCTTCTCTGTGATGAGATTAGTTACATCTACAGCAACACTGTGCCTCTCTCTTCTCTCTCAGTACTTTTCCTTTCACTGCCTCGGACCCCGTGTAACCTTGTAAACATGTATTTATAATGTGTGTGTGTGTGTGTGTGTGTGTGTGTGTGTGTGTGTGTCTCACTGGCTAACTCACATGACTGCTGTGCGGAGACATACTGCCTTATCTGTTCTAAACAGTTTAGAAGAGCAAATATACACACATGCAAAGTTAACACGCTCTCTCTCTCTCTCTCTCTCTCTCTCTCTCTCTCTCTCTCTCATATCTCCACCTCAGTGTCTCTCTCTCACTCTCACTCTCACTCTCACTCTCACTCTCACTTTATTTTTTTTTTAAGTTGCTATGCATAAGAACATCTGCTAAATTGTTGTAAATTCTCTCTCTCTCTCTCTCTCTCTCTCTCTCTCTCTCTCTCTCTCTCTCTCTCTCTCTCTCTCTCTATAGTGTGATGAATGTGTAAACTAATATCAGGTACTGGCACTTATCATACGTTCACCAGGTTAGCTGATGCCAAGCCGAATGATATGGGTCAGTCACTCAGCATGCTCTGTGTGTGTGTGTGTGTGTGTGTGTGTGTGTGTGTGTGTGTGTGTGTGTGTGTGTGTGTGTGTGTGTGTGTGTGTGTGTGTGTGTGTGTGTGTGTGTGTGTGTGTGTGTGTGTGTGTGTGTGTGTGTGTGTGTGTGTGTTATCGCTCAAATTATTTTTAACCGAATGGGTTCCCATATTGTTGTGTGTGTGTGTGGTCTTTTATTATCTTTTTGGGGAAAGTCCCCTGGAGGATAGTAAAACCAGCAACAATTCACCTTTGCGGGGGACATTGTTCTGGTCCCCGTGACGCCGATGATTTACAGTCGTGAAAAGATTTAGGTTGGGGATGGGATTAAGCTTAGACACTTAAGGTTAAGGGTTAGGGTTAGGTAAGAGGATTTGGATTTGGAAAAATGTCTTTTCTTTTCTTTTTGGTGTTCACAGTTTGTCATTACAGGGGGAAAAACATTATACATTTCAGTGCTTTGCATTCAGTTCACATTTGTCTGTCCTTCTATAGTTATCATAATTCCCATCTCTGTCTGGAAGTCCTTATTGTTACACTTGGTCCATTATTTTCTTTGCACATACAATAATATCCCCAGTTCTTTCAATTTTCCCTTTTTCAACAATAGGAAACATTCGTTTTCTAATGAAATTTTGGTTAGTTAGTTTAGTTAGTCAGTAAGACACGTGTGTGTGTGTGTGTGTGTGTGTGTGTGTGTGTGTGTGTGTGTGTGTGTGTGTGTGTGTGTGTGTGTGTGTGTGTGTGTGTGTGTGTGTGTGTGTGTGTGTGTGTGTGTGTGTGTGTGTGTGTGTGTGTGTGTGTGTGTGTGTGGGGGGGGGCCTGGCTGAGAGACAGAATATGTGCCCACGTCAGCCATATATATTAACCTGATTAGACGTTGGAGCCAGTTAGGCGAGTACCGGAACAAACAAGCAGCTGTATGTAAACTACCAACAGTGGTGGAAAAAGTACAGACTTTTTTTTACTTAAATAAAAGTATCAATACCACAATCTAGAAATACTCAGTTACTAGTAAAAGTCTGGTATTTAAAATGTACTTGTTTAAAAGTACAAAAGTATTGGCATCAACATATACTTAAAGTACTAAAAGTAAAAGTGCTCATGCAGAATGTCCCCTTTCACAACACAAGTTATCATAATTGTGTCTAAAATGTATACAAATCTTTTGAAAATAGCAGATCTACAAGCTCACAACACGTCTGTGAGCTTGTAGATCGGTGGTTAATCGGTTTTTAATGTATGTTTTGTAAGTACAAAGTACTACAGTAGTAACTACTACTGTAGTACTTTAAAGTTTTCAAATTATTATAGTGGAGTAAAAGTGCAATATTTGCATTTGAGATGTAGTGGAGTAGAAGTAAAAGTATTGAAAATTGGAAATACTCCAGCAAAGTAAAAATACCTCAAAATTGTACTTAATTATAGTAAGCTACTTAGTTACTTTACATCACTGCTGATTAGACTTTGGAGCCAGTTAGGCGAGTACTGGGACAAACAAGCAGCTGTGTGTAGACTACCAAGGTGCACAGCAAACTCCTCAGCTTTCAATTCACCCATTTGTAACTGTGAGAGTGTACAAATGTAACCAAACAGACCTGCAAGGGTCCATTTGGTTACATTTCTCAGAGTTAAAAGTTAACGTGATTTTCCTTTGTTAAAATAAGTGTTAATTAGCTCTATATTGTGATAGGGTGCTATAGAGTTGTTTGTTCAGTAACAGGAGTCTCCCTGTCTCTCCAGCTCTTTAGAAAACAGAAAATGCATTTTCAGGTCGGGATAACAATTTTATCCAATCAGGAGAGAGAACTCAGACAGGATACAGATTAAACAAGTGAAAAAGGAACACAAAGAAATTACCAAGCAAAAATGGAACTGGAACACTAAAACTGAAGCTGATAAATGTAATTGGCAACCCACCTGAAAATAAATGTGTATTAACGAGCTGGAGAGACAGGGAGACCCCCTGTTACTGAACAAACACTCTATAGCCATGATAAAAAAGAGCTATGATTACAGAATATAGAGCTTTGACCTTTTAACAAAACACTTTCTGTTTTAACCCAAAAATATCACTTACCCAGACCCCGCTTTTAAATTAACAGTGGGGATTTTACTGTGTGTGTGCTTTACCTGTGCATCTGTCTGTGTGTCCCTCTGTGTGTCTGTGTGTGCGTGCGAGTTGTTTATGTACGTACGTGCCTTCCAGAGCATTGACTTTTGTGTGTCTTTTTTCCCCCTGCATGTGCATCTGTGTGGCTGACAGAACCCGCCTTGTTGCACGGTGCTGCAGTCACCATTGAGAGACCTTAATCCCTCATCAGGGAGGTATAGGGTGTGACGTACGGCACCTATTAGCCTTAAATTACACCCCTTACTGGGCCGCTACTGGCCCCACGGAGCCCCTATAACTGTCACCACACAGCGCTGGCGCCCGCGTGTGCGATACCCACCTACAACTGTTGGCCCTTTATGAAAGCCATAGCTTGCTTGCTAATGAATGACTCCGGCCATTAAGACAATAAAACAGCCTGTGTGTGTGTGTGTGTGTGTGTGTGTGTGTGTGTGTGTGTGTGTGTGTGTGCGAGTGTAACACAGAAGCTTGGCAGCAGAGAAAGCTGGCGCACACACACGCACGCACACAGGTTTGTATTACCATACTTGTGGGGACATAAATATTTTAGGACAGCATTGAGAATAGCCAAATAGCCGACAAGATATAACCCCAACCTGGATCTTTTCCTATTTGTATAAGTCTAAACTCCCCAAATCTGTTATAACCATAAAACTTTTTTTTTTGGTCATCACAGTGTCTATTTCTCAAATTCTACTATACTTGTGGGGGTGTTCGGTCCTCAGAAGTATAGTAACACGCACGCACGCACGCGCGCACGCACGCACGTGCACACACACACACGCACACACACGCACGCGCACACACACGCACACACACCTAGATGGCAGTGAAGCAAGAGTCACATTTACCCAAAGGTGTGTGCAAGCATGTATTCACATTTATACACATGTACGCACGCACGCACGCACGCACGCACACACGCACGCACGCACGCACGCACGCACGCACGCACGCACGCACGCACGCACGCACGCACGCACGCACGCACGCACGCACGCACGCACGCACGCACACACACACACACACACACACACACACACACACACACATGCAGTGTGTATCAGTTAGTGTTTTTATGCTCAAGTGGCGCCGGTTTGGGGTATACTGTTGAAAAATGGTGCGTTTTTTTGAAGTATGGCTGTAATGTTTGAGTGTGGAATGCGAGCAAACAGGACATTGCTTGTTTTAGCTCCGGTTCAGTTTTCAACTGATTTATGCAAATGTAACAGAAGATGGGCAACCAGCCCACAGGCCTGAATACTGGTTCTCCTGATAACATCATACACAAGTGTTAAAACTGCAGTCCGCAAGTTTCGTGTCCTGCATGCCCGGGATTTGAACCTGGGCGGCCTTTTCACAATTATTTAATTACCGCCTAATCGCAATTATTTGAGATAATCGCAATAGTTTTTGCATAATCGTCATAATCGTTTCCATGTTGAAAGATCTTCATACATTTTCAAATATTTTCAGAAAAGAAAGGAAATAGCTGATCTACAAGCTGTTTGTTTTGGTAGACGGGGAAGTAATTGGGCTATCAAAACAAACAGCAGTTTCTGCAGGTAAACACCACCACACTACTCCAGTGGCTGATGGCTGCTTGTATAGAGCGTCGCAGTTCCCGCCCACTTCCTGTTTTTTTTGGTGCCGGAAGAAAAAACTCAATGCATTTTTCCATTGACATTTCCAAAAATATTTATATCTATTAATTTAAGCCTCGAATCAAGCCATCATGACATGACATGAATCATGACCATAAACGTTTGATTCTGTGATTTTTTTTTTGTTGAAAACGGCAAAACAAAGGGTATTTATTAAATATAGTATATCATATAATTAAATATAAAATTAAAAAAAATCACAGAAAAAAAACGTTTTATGGTCATGATTCATGTCATCTCGTGATGGCTTGATTCGAGGCTTAAATTAATAGATATAAATATTTTTGGAAATGTCAATGGAAAAATGCATTGAGTTTTTTTCACCAAAAAAAACAGGAAGTGGGCGGGAACTGCGACGCTCTATAGAGGGAAATGCATGGGTAAAAATATATATTTTGTTTTGTTATGTAAACACAGGGCAAAGTTACATACTTATGCCTCAAATTTGACTCAGAGAGTGTACAAATGTAACCAAATGAAATGACACTGAGGATTTTACGGTGTAGCTTGCAGGCTTCCCCGCCCATCTTCTAAAGAGATGCTAAAGTGTGCTAATGTCTCGCTGAGTGAATACATCAACAGATATGATCCGTCTGTACACTCTGTACACATTATACATATTCACACAAACAGACCCAACTCCAAAGAGCTTTATCGATCGTCATGCAGTGAGGGGCTGATGGACTCAGAAGTTTCAAAGTTAATCTTCTGCACTGTCATTAACTTGTACGTCTCTAATGGAGGAGAGACCAGAGGGGTAATGATGAAGTCATACTCATTGTCTCTGTATCAGTAGTGAACAAAGTAAATACTCAAGTACTCAAAAGTACAAATTACGAAGTTTATTGTCAGAAATTGACACTATTGAAAATAGCTGATCTACAAACTCAGTCACAAGGCGTGAAGTGGTTAATTCATGATATATTTTTTGTACGTTTCGGTGCCAAGAGTTCCTTCGTTAAAATGTAGTGAAGTCAAAAGTACAATATTTCTATTTAAAATGTAGCGGTAGAGTGAAAGTCATCAGCTTGCAAGAAACAAAAACGGAAAACAAACACTCAAAAATGTACTTAAAGATGGAGTGCCATGATATTTTTCAACCCTAAAACCTGATCATAAGGTATTATTATTATGTAAGGATTTTTTTCAACAAAAAAAAGTGTACAGTAAGTGTTAAAATGTTGTTTTTATGTAGACACACCCACCAGTGCATTAAGTATACCTGGTTCTCACCTTAGCACCTCCTCCACCACCTTAGCACCACCCACCTGTCCTAGTCCCTCCTCCTCCTCATGCCCACACCTGTTGTGTTATGATAATGAGGGGGAGGTTGTGGGCTTTGTGATGTCACTAAAGTGCTGTTTCTCTATTGGCACGTTTGACCCTCAAGGTTTCAGCCTCCAGGAAGAAACTCCAAATAGTCAGAGAAGACATAAAACACCATAAAAACACCACCGGGGGGCTTAATGAAGTTCTATCAACCTCATAGACAAAAAAACAGAAAAAGTGCAAAAACATGGCACCACCTCTTTAAGTACATTAGGTACAGTACTAGGTAAGTAAATGTACTTAGTTACTGTCCACCTCTGCTCTTTCTCCATCTCTCTTCTCTCTCTCTCTCTCTCTCTCTCTCTCTCTCTCTCTCTCTCTCTCTCTCTCTCTCTCTCTCTCTCTCTCTCGGTCTCTCGCTCACGCCAATATTATGTTCACCTACTCTGGAAGCTAGGGTTCATGTGGTTAAGGCAGAAGACCAGAAGGGGTTAACCACTTAAACCCCCAGTTGACCGGAGCCCCCCAGGGGTCTATCTACCCCTCCACCAAACATCTTAGCTGAAAAATAGTCGATCGACAAGCTCACAACGCAGCACAACGCGGCACATTGTGAGCTCGTGGATTTGCTCATTTCACCGAGTGTTCGCCCCCCAGAATCTTGACGCTAGGGTTCATTTGGTTCATCTGGTTAAAGGACAGAGAGAGAGAAATAGAAAGGATGAGAGGAGTCACAGTGTACTCTAGCGTGTTGATGGAGATGGGATGTGCAGCGACGTGAGGGTGACGTGGTCCAACGTCACCATGCTAACCAAGCCCTGGATGGCCTGTCTCATCAATCTGACACACTCACACACACGCACAAACACACACACGCGCGCACACACATGCTCCCCTGGTGCCTGGTGCACTAATCACCCAGGTACAGTATGGGCCGTGCTGGGATTGTGATGAATATTCCCTGTATGCCTAATGGCCTGTGCATCTGTGATAACCAGAGGGGGATGGGAGACAGAGAGAGAGAGACAGAGAGAGACACATAGAGAGAGAGACACACACACACACAGATGGGGCAGAGAAGGAGGGACAGGGAGGCAGGACGAAGCAGAGACAGACAGACATAGACAGAAGGAGAGGTAATGTGATGTTAGTGGAGTGTGATGATCAGCTGAGGTCTGTTGACCACTAATTGAAGTCTAATTAATGATTGGCCCAGCATTTTGTATGTATGAACTGTATGTCAGGGGCTGATAAGAGTGTGTGTGTGTGTGTGTGTGTGTGTGTGTGTGTGTGTGTGTGTGTGTGTGTGTGTGTGTGTGTGTGTGTGTGTGTGTGTGTGTGTGTGTGTGTGTGTGTGTGTGTGTGTGTGTGTGTGTGTGTGTGTGTGTGTGTGTGTGTGTGTGTGTGCGAGCGAACACGTGTGTGCCCCATTCTTCTCACTTAAGCCGGCCTAGCAGTTACGGGCATTATTCTGAGAAAGCACAAGCATTCTTATCATGGGTGGGCTTCACGTGATTAGCACACTTCACAAGGACTGAGAGTGAATGGATGAATTGGGTAATTAACCCAGAGTGTCAAAGACTGTGTGCGCGCGCGCGTGTGTGTGTGTGTGTGTGTGTCGCGAGAGCTCCATAGCCCAGTGGTTCTCAAACTTTGTAATTTCAAGCACCCCAGTTTGGTATGTACTAGGCCATAAACCCCCATAAGTCTGAGAGCGTACAAATGAAACCAAATGGACCCCATTTGTAGTCTATACGCTCTATGTGTTATAGACCTGTAAGGGTCCATTTGGTTCATAACTATTAAGAATTGTGGACCCCCTGGAAGCCCCTCAAGGACCCCTGGAGGTCCCCGGACCACTGCCTTAGCCTCTTAGGATTATTGGCACCCGGCTTAATCCGAGTCATATGCAGCTGAGCTAAAACCACTCAATTATGTATGTACTGAATGTATGTATGCTTACTATGTATGTATGTATGTATGTATGTATGTATGTATGTATGTATGTATGTATGTATGTATGTATGTATGTATGTATGTATGTATGTATGTATGTATGCATGTACAGTATGTATGTGTATGCATGTATGTATGTTTGTATGTATGTATGTTTGTTTCTTTCTATCTTCCTCTGCACGTGCGTGGTTCGGCGGCAGGACAATGAGAAAGAATAGCGACAAACAGAAAGAGAGAGGGATGAGGCAAAAAAGAAGAGAGAGAAGCGGAGGAGAGGTTTAACGAAGGAAGAGAACAGGAACAGAGAGGGAGATGAGTTCATACAAAAGGTCAGTAAATCATTGCCGAGCCCCTCATGGCTCAGACAGACCCACTGGTGGTGGACGGCCACAGCAGCACCCGCGTGTGTGTGTGTGTGTGTGTGTGTGTGAGTGTGCGTGCGTGTGTGAGAGAGGAGTCAGTTGGTTGAATCAGCCAGTGGGAGGAGAGAGGGAGAATGACAGAAGAAAAGAAAAGAGGAGGGAGGTATAGAACGGGAAGGAAGGAGGAGGGTGAATGAGCCAGAGGGGGGGGGGGAGAGAGCGAGCGAGCGAGCGAGCAAGCAAATGAGTGAGCAAGCAAGGCAGAGGTAGAGGGAGGGGGTGGAGAGAGAGAGAGAGAGAGAGAGAGAGTGTTGCTGCTGTGTCTGTTCCTCCTGTCATTCAGCGGCTGCTTGCCTGGCAGGCAGGAGAGAGTAGACCAACAGAGGGAGAGGAGAGAGAGAGAGAGGGACAAGAGGCAATACAATACAATACAGGCTGGCCAGCGCTGTATTGTGGCTGTGCTTACTGTCGTCAGTGCGACAGGGAGGCGAGAAGCCATAGGCAGACAGAAACACAGAGAGAGAGAGGGAGAGAGAGAGAGAGACGCGTGGATTGAAATGGCTGGACACAGGACTGCAGATCCATGGATTACCAGTGAGGAGGAGGAGGAGGACCGCTGTATACCGCTACTCCACTAACCCACTATAGCCAGCCTCCACAGAGGGGTGAAGCCAAGGTCTCTGTCACAGCGGGGAGTCCAGGCTCAGTCTGGGGCTCCACACTGCAGAGGAACAGACAGAGAGAGAAGCAGAGAGACAGAGAGAGAGAGAAGATCGGGGCTGCTTTTACACCTTCCTCTCTCATCCTCCTCTCTCCTCTCTCCTCGCTCCATTTCTTATGGTGGGCTTGTGTGTGCGTTGTGAGAGCGTGTCACTGATGCTGTTGTTTGGCTCTCCACAGGAGGGATGCTGGGGGCTAACATGGCTAATGTTAGCATGAACGCTAAGCTCCGAGAGCTGGATCTGAAGTCACCTGCGTCGTCGGGCAGCCAGGAGACCCCCCCGGCGGCCCGCACCATGGCCTCCTCCTCCAGGAAGACCCCGGCGGCCAAGCCCTCCGCTCTGCCCCAGGGGGCCCCGCGTCCCTCCGGGGGGCCAGAGCTCAAGGTCTACCGGCCCACGTCCGGATCCATCCCCATCCCCAACGCGTCCAACCCGGCCAGGCTCCGCAAACAGCGCTCGCTCTCCAACTTGTGCGTGCTCACCGACGCCGAGAAGAAGCTGCACCTCTTCCAGCCCCCCGGCTGGACCGACGATATGGGCCGACCCGCGGCCGGGACCAACAGCAAAACGGGCCAGACCAAGGCTGGGGCAGCCGGGGGCGGGAGGCCGCCCCTATGCAGGACCTTGTCCAAGTCGGAGCAGTCCCTGTTCCAAGGGAAGCCCAAGCCCTTCTCTTCCCCGGCGGTGACTCCCAGCCTGGGCAAGCCGAGCCGCATCCCTGCACCCGGCAAGCCCCGGGGGCCGTACGCCGAGGTCAAGCCCCTCAGCAAGACCTCTGAGTCAGGCCCGAGCGGCGCGGATGTGGGCACGCCTGACCACCAGCCCACCAGGGCTAACACTAATGGGGCCGGGAGAACTGGGACGAGTAACGGCAAGAGGACGGGGGAGAAGGGGAACGCTACCACTCCCCCGGCGGCGGAGAAGAAAGAGGGGAAGGGTTTTGAGGGAGAAGAGGATAAGAACTTCCTGAAGGTGGACCCAGAGCTGGTGGTTACAGTTCTGGGAGACTTGGAGCAGTTGCTCTTCAGCCAAATACTGGGTGAGTCTACGTTTGCCTTTAGTGCACTGGGTTCAAAACACTTGGATTACATGAAGAGTTGGTTATACATAGACCAGGGGTCTTCAACGTTTGGACCCCCTAGCTGAGAGTGAGATGAAGCAGGGACCCCCTCTATTTTGAATACAATTGTGTTTCAGATTAAACTTTCTTTTTTTTAACTTGGTCTGCTATTTTTTCCCTCTACACCTATACCTCTTTGCCAAAAGATTGCTGATGAGCTTGTAGATCTGCTATTTTTGGATAAACTTCTCCTCAGAAAAGGGATGCTAGGGTTCATGTGGTTAATGTAAAAAAATAAATCATATCACACAAAGATTTGGAGGCCCCGCTGTAGTAACTCTGAGGACTCCCTAGGGGTCCCGGACCCCCTGTTGAAGACCCCTGGTATAGGCAATTAGACCTCTGTACTGTACTGTCTGACTTTGTTATTCTCCGTCTATTGGCTCAACGGAAATATAGGGCAGTATAAACAAGTACCTGCATGCTAAGCTTTACGTCTTAACAGACCACCTGAATGTCCACCTCCTCTCCTCTCCTCTCCTCTCCTCTCCTCTCCTCTCCTCTCCTCTCCTCTCCTCTCCACACCCATACCGTTATCCCTCCATGCTCTGGCGCTAAGAAGCTACAACGGCATCAACAGTGAATTTTAAATGAGCCCAGGCTCTATATTGCAACACAGCATAATGTCTTATGTATTTTTCTAAGTGGTTCCTCACTATGGGTGATGAGAGCATCACTATACTACTGTATAGTGGCTTAAGGTTTCTCCAGTGTTTACTATATTGGATCAGTCAGATGTCTAAGATGTGTAATTGCACACGAAACGTCATTATACACTCATTTTACATGCTGCGTCTGTGTGCATATAATCAATTTTGTGTGTGTGTGTGTGTGTGTGTGTGTGTGTGTGTGTGTGTGTGTGTGTGACTGACTGTGTGTGTGTGTGTGTGTGTGTGTGTGTGTGTGTGTGTGTGTGTGTGTGTGCGCGCGCATGCATTAGTATGAGCCAGCTGGTAGAAGGAAGTACACAGTAAAATCCTCATTGTTAACCACTTAAACCCCAGCATCCTTATTCTGGGTAAAGGTTTCGCAGGAAAATAGCAGATCTACAGTATATAAATATATAGGGTTTAAGTGGTTCATTTGTCCATTTGTAAGTGAGAGTGAAAGGGTCCATTATATATTTGGTTTTATATGGTTACATTTGTACACTCTCAGAGCTAAATGAAACACTGAGGATTTGAGTGTGTACACACGGCTGACATGGTTTCTGTTTTTGGACGTTAGTTTAGAAGTGGAGCATTTCGCCTCGTTGATCCTGACCCACTGCCTCAGACAGCTACGCACCAGCCCCTCTCTCTCACACACACACACACACACACACACACACACACACACACACACACACACACACACACACACACACACACACACACGCGCGCACACACCCGCCCCTCTCACACACACACACACACACACACACACACTTTCTCTTTCAGTCCCTCTTGCACTTCCCCACATCACAGGTCAATTTTTACTCTCAGAGCTACATCTAATACGTAAATACATACAAACATTACATATGTACGTGTACTTACTGACATACATGTAAGTATGTACACATACTTACTTACATACATGTAAGTATGTACAATACATACTTACTTTTCACTATTTTCTTTAAATACAAAATAATAATAAAAAACGGTTTTGGACATACAAGGTTTCCACCCGACAGCGACGGTATGTGCATATATGAACATACTGTACATACATACCTTTGTACATATTGTATATATGTACATACATACATACATACATACTACACACACACACACACACACACACACACACACACACACACACACACACACACACACACACACACACACACACACACACACACACACACACACACACACACACACACACACACACACACACACACACACACACACAGTATCAGCACCACAGCCACAGCACTTCGATGGGCTCACACAGAAGTCATCCATTCGTTACTAAGGGTCGTGTGAGTGTGTGCTGGCGGGGTGGGTGTGTGTGTGTGTGTGTGAGAGGAGGGAGGCTCTGTGGCAGCATCTTGAGAGCCAGCGTCCGTCCGGTCACAGTGGGCCACATATTTAGCTTCATCCCCTCTCCCTCTCTCTCTCTCTCTCTCCCTCCCTCCCTCCTCCCCTCCTGGTTCCATTGATCTCCGGTCCACTGACAGATGGTCCCCCCCCCCACCCTCTGTTACTGGAGGCAACGTGTGGGAGATGGCGGAGTGTGTGTGTGTGTGGGGGGGGGGGGGGTGTTGAGGGGGTGGCGGTGGTGGCATTAGGCAGGTAGCTGGCCGCGTTGCTTTTGTGACACACAGTCACACGCACACTCTCGGCGGACGGACGGCAGACACAAACACATTGTGTTATTGTGCCAACGTTGTGTTATTTGTGTATGAGTGAGTGTGTCACCACCAGATCGCTGACGCTGGATCTGTGCCTCATGTGGCTTCAGATCCACTGTCTGTCTCCTATTCATGAACTGTCTGTCTGTCTGTCCATCTGTCCAAAACTGTCCAAACACTGTCTGCACTGCAAATTCCTCTGTGTTCATTTTACTAGTAAAATGATCACACTATATTTAATTTTACTCATTGGAGTCAAATTGCAAGCCTTCAATTTCGTTCCGTTTGTGCACTCTCGGCTTTTCGGCTTCACCCGGCTGATGGCTGCTCAAATGGTCAAGTTGAGTGCACATGGGGGGGGGGTTGCTGTTAGGTGTTCAAGTTGGCTTCATGAGGTTCTACAACTCCATCCAATCAGAAAGGCTCACACATGTCCTCCAAGGACCTTTTCCTCTGTCTGGAGTCCTGTTGTGTAATATATTGGAGAAGACTATTATGCTGAAATATTATGGAGGGGTTTTGTAAAAATTTGTGCAACCGCCGGTGACCTTACTATTCCCAGACGAGCCTCTCTACCCGCTCGGATATGGCGGCCGCCCCAGTTTCCAGTGTGTGATCTGTTATCGGTACCTTTCTGCAGCGGGAGATAGCATCATAACACAGAGGATGGGACCAGAATAGAGCATCATTATATCCTCACTACAGTGTTCATTTAACTGTCTGAGAGTTTAATAAATGGACCCAGTCTGCCCATCTGTGTAGATAGGAGGACATCACTCTCTGTCCATCAGCGCCAGCTTAACCCTTCCTCCTCCTCACTCTTCCTCCTCTTCCTCACGCCTTCTCCTCTTCCTCACGCCTCATCCTCTTCCTCACTCTTCTTCCTCTTCCTCACGCCTCATCCTCTTCCTCCGGTCATTTTCTCCTCTCCTGTCCCCAGCTTGTCTCTGAATCACAGCTTGTGTGACCTTGCCTTACAGCTGTGTGTGTGTGTGTGTGTGTGTGTGTGTGTGTGTGTGTGTGTGTGTGTGTGTGTGTGTGTGTGTGTGTGTGTGTGTGTGTGTGTGTGTGTGTGTGTGTGTGTGTGTGTGTGTGTGTGTGTGTGTGTGTGTGTGTGTGTGTGTGACCTTGTAAAGTATAAGTGTAAGCATCCTGTTTTGGTGCAAGAGGCCACACCTTAGTCTGTCTGCCAGGTGTTTGTGTGCGCGCGCGCGTGTGTGTATTTGTTTCTTCCGTACGTACGTACGTACATACATACGTGCATGCGTGTGTGCGGATGTGAAGAGACACAAATGATGCAGACGGGAAGGAACTAAGAAAGAAGGCAAACAGAAGAGAGTTGATTCAGGTCAGGATTTATGGAGGAAATAGAGGAAAGAAGGAATAGATGAAGGTGTGTGAGACAGCGATGGGGGGAGGGGGCAGAAGAAAGGAAGAGAGAGAGAGGGAGAGCAGAGCATAACGTCGCTGTCGGGCAGAAACCTCGTATTTCCACTTCAACTTTTTATGTTTTTTCCCCCAAAATGAATGCCCTACTTCATCATACAAGAGTGTCACACAAAAGTAGTGAAAATAGCTGGCTATTATATAATAGCCGGCTATTTTCACTATTTTAAAACGTTACAAAATATATAATAAAAAAAGAAGGGTTTACACCGACAGCGACGATAATAATGGTAATATCTCCTGACCTACATTTCTATGCGATGTCCCCGTTGACCAAAACACATGCTTCAGGTCATGTACAGTCTGCCACAAAACCTGCCAGAGGTTCTCTCCAGAGACCACGGCAGGTGTGTGTGTGTGTGTGTGTGTGTGTGTGTGTGTGTGTGTGTGTGTGTGTGTGTGTGTGTGTGTGTGTGTGTGTGTGTGTGTGTGTGTGTGTGTGTGTGTGTGTGTGTGTGTGTGTGTGTGTGTGTGTGTGTGTGTGTGTGTGTGTGTGTCTGTGTGCGTGCCTGTGTGTACATTGTAAACGTGTTAGGGAGAGGTTAATTGTAACTTGCCCTGTAGCTGGCGGCTGTGGGCTCATCCGTTTTTTTCCTGGTTTTTTTTCTCGTATCTGTTCCTCCATTTCCGATGGGAGGTGCAGTTAATTGGTTTCTGCTCCGTGCGCTCCTCCCTCGCTCCCTCCGTCGCAGTGAGATAGATTATGGATGTTGGTCAATGGATCCATGCCACTGACTGCATCACTCCCTCCCTCGCTTTCTCTCTCTTCACATAGCTCCATCACCGCGCTCGTGTTCCACAGGAGGGAAAGGAGAAGAGAAAAAGGTAGCCTTTTAAACCACAAAAAAAACTTAAAGTTGACCAGGGTCCCACAGGGCTCTATAGGTCCGCTCCTTCTTTCCGACAAAAACTAAATCTCTTAGCCGATCTACAAGCTCACGACGTGTCGTGGTGCGCTTGTGGGAGCAATGCGCGATTCACAATGACATTTTAGGCATTTAGCAGACGCTCTTACCCAGAGCGGCTTACAGTAAGCAAGGTAATCACATACACAGAATGCAGTGAGACAGTGTAGTGCCTCAAGTAACTATTGGATAAACCAAGAAGCTAGCATCAGTCTAAACAATAATCTATCGAATTTAACAATCTGTACATTGAAACTATAGGATACCAGGTAAACGATGAACCCAGCATCTGTTTAACCTCGCCTCAATCGCTGTGATTGGCTGAATCTGCGATTCAGCCAATTAAAGCCATGGAGGCAAGGTTGAACCGCATGGTCCGTTGCCATCTCCAGGCAACGTGCAAATGCACGTCTTTTACCCGGTTATAAGCACTCAGTGCCAAAAATATCAAACTGAATCAGGTCTCTGTCAAGGCATTGCCTATTTCTCGCCTCAGATGTTTTTTTCAGAAACATACAGTATTTTTGTGTCCTGTTAAGCTATAAAATGAAATTGTTCACAATGCTTCCGCCATGTTTGTTTACTGCGTTGCTTACAGCCCCGCCCTCTAGTGTCTAGCATAATAAATCATCTGCTGTGTGGAAGATTGATAGTTGGGGTATGTCATGACATTATTCGTTTAAGTGTGTTGTTACCTGCTGATGTAAGCACGCACGGCGCTTTTGTTTGACAGGAACTAGTCAAGATTGCATTTTGATATTGAAAAAATACACAAAAAGGGGATGTGCCCCAATATGACCTTGGATATAGGCTCTAGAAGGGTGAAAAACATATTTTTCATTTGAGCTGGTCTTTTAAGTATGACCGCGGGGTGCACACATCACGCGGTGTGACAGTTAGCAGCATGTGCTTGGAGAGTGACGCTGTCCTTTTGAGATTAGCACTACAGAGTATAGTGGGCCGGGAGGACAGTGGACAATACCGCTATCTGTGGTCCATGCTACTGGGATTTATAATCAACAGCAGCAGCTGTGCACTCGCAGGCACAATCACCCCATAAAAATGTCATGCTTATGCAGCTGATTCAGTACTTCTATTCTTTTGTATTTTTTTTACTAAGAATGATTGTAGTTTGTCATTGATTTCTCTTTTATTATTGCGATGCATAAACACGGAATCCCTTTTAAACGTCAGTGGGCCGCATAATAGCTATGGTTGTAATACTAATGGCCGCAGCTGTGCACTTCAAAGGATAATTGTGCTATATCCTGTTAAACAGTATTAACAGGCTGTGCGCATGCATGCAGACAATACTGACTGATGAAACCTGTGTCATTTGTACTCCATTAAAACCGCAAGATGACCGGTATCGGAGGAACCGGATCAAACATTGAGGATTTGGAATGGGTTCCATCACATTTGGACCCGTTTCCGGAACCCGATTTATCACACTGTCAGAGCTGATATATGGACTTCACGTCTGCTATACAATTACTATACCGGTGGTTCTCAAACTTTTTAATTTCAAGGACCTCTCTCAGATTGTACAATGGGTCCATTTGGTTCCATTTGTACTCTCTCAGAGTTACAGAACTGTAAGTGTCCATTTGGAACCCCTATAGGAATCGTTAAATGGAACTGTTAAGGAATCGGACCGTTAAAGGGATTGTTCACCATCAAAATTACTTTTTTCTATCGATTACTGACTCTCATGGAGATCTTTTTGTTTTTGCCGCATTCCTAAGCCAATAATCAAAGAGTCTCCATTGAGTCTCCTACAGGAGACTCCGCCGGTCATCAAATTATTGGCTTAGGAATGTGACAAAAAAAATAATAATCTCCATGAATTCAAGGCTCCATGGGGTGTGTAATTGATAGAAAATAAGTAATTTTTTGGCTGTACTATCCCTTTCAGAGGGAATCGTTAAGGAACCGTAGGAAAATCACCCGAATAGCACCTTGTGAAGCACCCCCCAGCCCCAAAAAAACGAATAATAAAAGAGAAAGAGACAAAAAATGGACCAAACCTCAGATGTGCACGCTAATGACATCTCCCGGTCCCACCCAGCACCCATAATGAGGTGTGTGCATGTGCCTAAAGCAGGGGTCTTTCCCATCATGGGGCAGCCATGGTTTAGAGGGGAGAGAGCAGCCATGATCAGGATTAGGCCTGCATAAAGATAATGTGGAGACTAATCACCCATCTATCACCCAGGAAAGACCAGGCCTCAAGCCTAAAATGAATTACACATCAAACCTAATGGGCATCTATTTTATTCTTTGGCTGTTCAAAATAATAGCTGATCTACAAGCTAATCTTGCAGAGCTTGTAGATCTGCTATTTTCGAAAACATTGGATATAATATATTTTTATAAAAAAAAAAAAAAAAAAAAAAAAAGTAGGGAATTATCTATGGATGTGTGTATGTTGAATATCGTTGCTGTCGGGCAGGAACCTTGTATCTCCACACTTCAACTTTTTTTGGTTTTTCGTTAATTAATGCCCTATTTCATCATACAAGAGTGTCGCACAAAAGTAGTGAAAATAGCCGATCTACAAGCTCACAACACCTCACGATGCGAGCCGTTGTGAGCTTGTAGATCGGCTATTTTCACCTTTTTAAAATGATAATTAAGGAACAGTTTCGGACATGAGAGGTTTCCACCCGACAGCGACGACATGCACTATATCAGTCACATTAGAACATCAGCTGTGTAACAGTCACGCATGTATACTATACACACACGTGTCTTCGCTATGTAATCAGCCTTTTAACCGTGACACTTTCTTCAATGTGCTGCTGAATCTCCACACAGTGAAATTCAATAGGGTTGTTAACTCAGCTCCCAGACAAAATGAAGTCACTCCGAGTATAGTGAAATGAACCCTGAGGATTTTACTGTGTGAGTGAAGGATTCAGAGCAGTTTGCCTCTCATCTACAAGGCGGCTAGTGACAAGCCGCACAAAACCCAAAGCTGAAGGAAAATGACTTCTCCTGGGATGAGAAATAAAATATACTTTCTAATCTCTCTCTTTCTCTCTCTCTCTCTCTCTCTCTCTTTCTCTCTCCCTGCCTCTCAGCTCTGATGTGAGTTGACGAGTCACCGCATTCTGTCACCAGACTGTCAGACAGTCAGTCAGACAGACAGACAGACAGACAGACAGACAGACAGACAGACAGACAGACAGACAGACAATTTCTGTTTCCAGTGTTTTTGGGGAGGAGCGCAGACAGTAGACATCTTTCTACCGCCGGCTTAATTAGACTTTTGCCACTCGTTATTTAAACAGGATGAGAGGGAAATTCATAAACAGAACGAGAATATGAGGAAGAGAGTGCATGGATGTGCATACTGTATTTGATAGGCTCTCTGTGCATGACTGTAGTTCTCTTTTTGCGGAAAAGTGGCATTCCTGTTTCCTGTTCCGGGGTCAGATTCTTTCATTTTTTCATTTTGATATGGCTCAGCAGCAGATTTGAACCGGAAACGCCTATGAAGCAGTGTTGTCAATGTCATGTCTGCTTATTATAAGCGACTTTGGGCTTGTCACAGGTGTAAAACAGTGGGTGTGCAAGCTCCATATTTTTTGTTGTTTATAGAAAGAGAAATAAAGAAAAAGACGGAGGCAAGGGGGGAAAAGAATGAATCAATAAAACAAACATCTTTTTTCACAACACCTATATTGTGTGTGGTTCGGTGGGGGGAGAGTAGTGCATGGAAACATGGGTATTAGCAGAGGACACTAGGTAGCAGGAGCCTGGTAGTGTTGTTCAATTATTAATGTTTTTTGTAGGTTTGTTTGTTTGTTTTTTTATGCCAAGAAACTCAACCCGAATTTGTTTGGGGATTTAATGCTTCACAGAGCAGAGGAAAACAGGGAGTGCATTCTAAAGCATATGGATGTTCCCCTGTGCGTTATTAAAAAAACGGAACAAGGGAAGTTGTCATTCGCCCGGTGAATAATATACTCAAGGCTGTAGAATTCCTGATGCATGGTGCATGGTATATAGTGGATCATGGACTTGGGATTGTGACCTGCCGATCACTGAATTGGATTACTGAATTGGATTATCTTCTTACCTAGTACGGATCTTAGATCTGTAATACTGTAAACTTAATGTCCTATCATGGGATTTAAACCGTGTGTGTGCGTGTGCGTGTGCGTGTGCGCGCGCGCGTGCATGCGTGCGTGCGTGCGTGAGTGAGTGAGAGAGCAAGAGAAAGAGAGAGTGAGTTTAGAAGGCTAACTTAACTTAAAACTGGGAAAGCATGTGTTTGAAAAAGGTTGTATAATTTTGAATTTTGAAAAAGCTTGACAACTACTGATTTAGTAGAAGGCATTTTCAGAATCGACCTCAGGTCTTAATGGGTTAAGTCAGGAGACACTGCATTAGCGCCGTCTGCTTCCTGCCTTGTTCCTCCTAAATCATATTACTACTCCCTGTTTGTTCCTCCTCAGCTGTTACACAACATACAGTACACACACATGCACACACACACACACACACACACACACACACACACACACACACACACACACACACACACACACACACACACACACACACACACACACACACACACCTACACACACACACACACACACTGGGTATGAACATGATACTTTGGGTATTTTGGGTCTCGAGCTTGAGAACTTGGGGAGCCACTGCAGTAGAATATTGTAATTGCAACACATTCATTAAAGGAGTAGTTCACCCAAAAAACTACCTATTTTCTATCATTTACACCCCATGAAGCCTTGAATTCATGGAGCATTGTTTTTGTCGCATTCCTAAGCCAATCATTTGATGACCGGCGGAGTCTCCCGCATGTCTCCTACCGGAGACTCCGCCGGTCATCAAATTATTGGCTCAGGAATACGACAGAAAAAAATCTCCATGAATTCAAGGCTTTGTGGGGTGTGTAATTGATAGAAAATAAGTCATTTTTTGGGTGAACTACTACCGGGAAAGCATCTGTGTCATTTTAAATTTAATGTTGGCTATTCAAAAATAGCAGATATACAAGCTCACAGCGTGTCACTTTGTGTCATGCTGCAAACTTGTACATCTGCTATTTTTTAACATTTTTGAAAAATCTTGAAAGTGTGAGAACGAGTTTAGAAGGCATTTGCAGAATCAGCTTCAGGTCTTGATGGGTTAAAAACATTGGAAGGAAGCAGGGGCAGGCTCGGTGCGGGCACTCATTTGGCCAACGCCTCATTCGGGGGGGTGCCTCACGGGGCTCACGCCCACTTCTGCCAACTCAGCGCAGTCCGAGGTGCATACTGAGCGGAAATCGGTTATGTAGTTGTTGTTGTAGCATAATGGTAGGTGAAAGGGTGTCTCATCATCAGACACCAAAAGTACCTGACCAGCTCATCCAAATATGACGATTTGGGAGTGAGAATGTCTTCTTTGTCATTTCCACAACAATAAATAATAGTAAGCTTTTTGTCTAAAGACAAACTAAGCAGACACTATATAAACATAGTTGCTATGCATACATAGAAAATGTGTCTACATTTTTACCGGAGAGTACAACCATATTGCTTCACTGACAACTAATTGTGGCAACTAAGACACTGGAACTTTTTAGTTCCAGTAATAATTCAGTTTTTAGCTCCCTAAAAGTTGTTACTAACACTGCCTGGAAAACAAAAAACAGTTGCACCCTTTATGCATAGTTTTTGAGTAATATTGCTCAACATTTCATGACATTTGAAGTTGCACCACCGATCCGACCAATATGTCTGAGACATAGTGTCGGGGGCTTTGTCACAGTACCCGTTGTACTGATTGTGTCCCTTTTGTATATGGAGATCTCTGTATCTGCCTGTCTACCTGTGTCCCTGCCTTTATGCCCATATATGGAGATCTCTGTATCTGTCAGGCCTTTTATGCCTATAATATGAAGATTACTGATGTCATCAGTATATATTGGCATGCCCATATATGGGCTCATTGGTTGGATCGGTGGTTCTGGACAACTGGATATCCATATATGCCTATATGGAGTCCAACCGATGTTATGGTCATATCGGTTGGATTCTAGTCAACTGCATAACCGAACAACCTGACGGCGGGCACCACACTCCCTTGGGTCCTTGCTGGTGCACCATGTTTGAAGTCGGTTGGCCCCATATATGACCACATATGGGCATAGCGGTCGGATCTGTGGCTCTGGACTACCGGATCTCCATATACGCCTATATA
>NC_137614.1:11277763-11342763 GCF_963280865.1 Gymnoscopelus braueri
GTAAGACATGCCACACTTTGGTGGCAGCATAGTAGAACGTTTTGAGCTGATTTTTAGGGGAAGGAGGTCAGAGTCCCCAGGGCTCTGTATTTGCCGAATGTTCATGCCAGAACAAGGGACACTGGGTTTCAAGTGGTTAAATGATATGGCTTGGTACAATGTAATTAAAAAATGTGGTCTTTAAAATATGCGTTTCTTTTGGTCCGCAGTCACGTAATGTTATGGCTATAGCTGATGTATTGCCGTTGTGGGGAACAATAGTGTGTGGGAGAGAGCATGGCCCCCCTTCAACAACACCACAACATCATGTGACCATGTGCTTGTTGTGTTTATGTTTTCTATCCAGCTCTCAGAAACAGCCTCCTTTATGTTGCTGCTGCTTCTGACGCAAAGGGCAGCAATTCAACTTTATGGACTTGTGACCCGACCACACACACGCACACACAGGAATAGACAGTGCGTTTCTTTGTAGCTGTAGATTTATGTTGTCTTTTCACTCTGTCGGTGTTGTGGTGTAGTGGGCTGACTAAAAGCTACTGAATAAAAATGTGAGGCTGCGCTGCTCGCTTTTCTCACCGGCTTTCTTTCTTTGGTAACGACACAGTCAAATCTTAGAGTGATGATTCTCACCCTTTCAGAGTCAAATTGCTTGTTAAAAGTCTTTTTGACTCGCTTGTACTCTCTCTCTGGCTTAGAGCAGACTTGAATTGAGATTCAGAGGGTTCATCTCTCCCTCTCTCTCCTCCATCCCTTTCCATCTCTCTCTCTCTCTCTCTCTCTCTCTCTCTCTCTCTCTCTCTCTCTCTCTCTTGTATTCACACAGACACGCACACACACACACACACACACACACACACACACACACACACACACACACACACACACACACACACACACACACACATACACACGTTCTCTCTCTGACTCTCTCTCTCTCTCTCTCTCTCTCTCTCTCTCTCTCTCTCTCTCTCTCTCTCTCTCTCTCTCTCTCTGTCTCTCCGTCTCTCTATCTCTAACTTGCTGACTATCATTTTTAGTGAGAGTAGGCCATTACTGAAAGGGTCCTTGGTTGATTTCACAGCCTCTTCAGGCCTTGAGTGTGTGTTCATGAGTGTGTGTTCATGAGTGTGTGTTCATGAGTGGATTGAGGGCAGGCAGGCGGAGGAGGGTTAGCCTCCTAACACTAACGTGTGTGTATGTACACACACACACACACACACACACACACACACACACACACACACACACACACACACACACACACACACACACACACACTTATTTAACCAGCTCGGTGTAATTCATCTATGCCCCTTTGAGAGCAGACCCATGGCTGACAGGAATATTTGCATCCCTAATTCCCCCGTCTCTCTCTCTCTCTCTCTCTCTCTCTCTCTCTCTCTCTCTCTCTCTCTCTCTCTCTCTCTCTCTCTCTCTCTCTCTCTCTCACTTGCTCTTTCTTGCCCCCACCCTTTCACTGTGCCAGCTGGGACCAGCAGAACCAGAAAGAAGAGAGGCAGGAAGTCTGTGTGACACACAGACACACACACACACACACACACACACACACACACACACACACACACACACACACACACACACACACACACACACACACACACACACACACACAAACTATTGCATAGATAATCACTGTATCTAATCAATTCAACGCTGATGTTATACAAAGCTCCCGTTTAGGGTAATTAACATGGCCTCATTAAGGCGTGCACGTCTGTGTGTGTGTGTGTGTGTGTGTGTGTGTGTGTGTGTGTGTGTGTGTGTGTGTGTGTGTGTGTGTGTGTGTGTGTGTGTGTGTGTGTGTGTGTGTGTGTGTGTGTGTGTCCACACATCTGAATTGTTCTTTGTTCCTGCAGCACCTTATGTTGCATGTGGGTTAAAATGCAGCACTTTATAGCTGTAATATTGAATTCAATATAGTTGCTGTTGGGCAGAAACCTCCAAATTTAATTTTTTTTTCCCGTAAATGTATTCCCTACTTCATCATACAAGAGTGTCGCAGAAAAGTATTGGAAATAGCTATCGGTTTGATTTTTTTCATAATAATTAATAAGGCACGTTTTGGACATACACGGTTACAGCAACGATATCTTGTAGGCTACTGTGTGCGGTGTGCAAGAAAGGAGCAGCATCACACAGTTCAGTGAACTGTTTTGTGTTTGTATGTATGTTTTATGGCGTGTGTGTGTGTGTGTGTGTGTGTGTGTGTGTGTGTGTGTGTGTGTGTGTGTGTGTGTGTGTGTGTGTGTGTGTGTGTGTGTGTGTGTGTGTGTGTGTGTGTGTGTGTGTGTGTGTGTGTGTGTGTGTGTGTGTGTGTGTGTGTGTTTCTCTGCCTTTGTGTGGCTGGACTCTGCATCACAATGACTCCATCATCTTTCCATTGAGCTGCCTTTCCCCAGGGCTGGGGAATCAATTGCCTATGTGATGTGCCCATACTATTCCCTTTAGGAGAAATCAATTCAGCCTTATAAGTATGGCCTGGTTTAGTTTGTGTGTGTGAGTGTGAGACCTTGTAGCCGCCTTGTTGTGGTGTGTGCTGATCTGTACATTATGTTGATATTGTGATATGAGACAGAATGTATTTATTTATTTTATTATTTTGTACTTTTTCAGAATAAAAAAACAAGGAATTTGATTTATTTAAAATTAAATACTAAATTAGCATTGGAAATGGAATATGAGTTAAACCCCCTATTTCTATTTATTATCACATGCCTGATATATCCAGATGAATTCCATTTTTTTTATAGATTGTTAATTATTGTAACATACTTTGAAAGGAAATGTACACTTTTGTTTTTGAAAACTAACTCCTCCAAATATCTCAATTTATTCCACTAGAGAAGTTAACCCTTGAAAAACATAACCGTGCATACATTTTCCAAGACCTTTGGTCTCAGTGTGTAAGCCAGGGGTAGAGGGGATGGAATAGGGAATGGGAGAAGAATTGTGTACTGTGGGGCATGCATGCTGTGCTCCTGTTTTCATCACAATATTATGGTCACAATATCGATGTCGATGTTTGGTCAAAAATAGCATGATATTCTATTTTGTCCATGCAGCCCTATAGTGCAACGTATGTGTGTACACAGACCTGACATGTTGATGTCGGGCAGGAACCTCATCTCCATACTTTTCATGTTTTCTTTCGCAAATTGAAATGAATGCCTGTACTTTGTCATACTACAGTGTCACACAAAAGTAGAAAAATTGCGGATCTACAAGCTCAAAACGCGTCACATCGTGATGCCTTTTGAGCTTGTAGATTCGCTATTTTTGCAATTTCTTTATTTGAATCCTGAAAAGTTCACAGTTATGGACATATGAAGGTTTCCACCCAACAGCATTGATTGGTGGGGGTGCATATTTAAGCACAGTGTTTAGTCTTGCAGCTGTTGCTGAGATTGACACCTCTGGAAGGTCATGACTTTACCCTCCCCTCTCATTAGAATGGTCTGCCCCCCCCCTCTCTGCTCACTAGCCAGCTGGACCCATCCACAGGGGGCAAAGATGGCGGGGGGGGGGGGGCACAAGAGCGGCTCAGCATGCTGTTACTGTCAGGACTCATTTAGCACCCCTCTCCTCCTGCCGAACCTGTGTGTGTGTGTGTGTGTGTGTGTGTGTGTGTGTGCGTGTGCGTGTGTGCGTGTATTGTTCTATAGAGATGTGTTTCCCACATAGCGCTGGTACATCAGTACATTAACTTGACTTCATTGGTCTGGTCTATAGGTCATAGTAAATCTCTATCCAGGTTCATTTTAGAATCAGCTGGCCAGCTCTAATGGTCTATTGAACTGCACCTCCTACCCCCCCCCCCCATATCGTACCATAATAACTCTTTGATCATGCACTCGCACCATCCCCCTTTACGAGGAGAGAGAGAGAGCAACGGAGGGGAGTGAGAAAATATAGAGACAGAGCGACAGAGAGAAATTTCTTATGTAGCAAATTTACAAGCTCACCGCATGTACACGACGCTTGTACATCTGCTATTCTCACCGAATGTTTGCCTATTACGACCTATGTCCAGAATAGGGACTTTAGGATTCATGTAGTAAAAACTTGTGAAAATAGCTGTTTTCTTAAAAATATGTATACTGTATATCTTTTTTTAATTTCTTTATTACAATTCTTTATTCATGAAATTATTTAAAATGTAGGAAAATCTTTTGAGAAAAAAAGGGGTATTTACTCAAGACCCTTAAAAATGTGTCTGCAGGCCTGGACTGCTGGCGTAGCGGTCCAGGCACCTATATAGGCTCAGTGTAGCCTGACAGCGTGTCGCGGGTTTGAGTCCCGAGCCCGACGGCATTTGCTGCGTGTCACTCCCCATCTCTCTCCCCAAAACTTTCCAAAAAGCCAAAAAATAAATATTTAAAAAAACAATGTGTCTGTGTGTGACCCACAAATGGGTCCCGACCCATTGTTTGGGAAACGCTGGTCTATCCCTTCACGATAAGAACTTTGAGTGACAATTGCAGGACAATTGGCTGCAGGATCCCATGTTGGCCTCTATAATCCACCAGGTTGGTCCCCCCCCCCCCCCCAAACAAATAAACCTGTAAAATGCATCAAAGCTTCCGAGCTGGTTATGACACATTGTCTCAGTGTTTGACGTCTATAAATCTGTTTTGCTCGTGTGAAATAAGCTCATGGGTTTTAAGCGATTTTTTAATGCGATTTGGTCAATCTCTTATGACTGTTTGTAATCCGGGTTGCTGGGTTCAACCGGCGGTCACACCTGTCTGTGATGAGTGGGGCAGTGGCCTGCTCTTTCTACAGTATATGGTTGGCCTAGCCTCGACCATAGACCTTGAGGCAGGCAGCCATTACAGGGGGAAGGATACCTGTGTAGAGGATTCAGCTATTCCTATAGCAATATCTATGCTGTATTTTGGTGTTTTCACTGTCCCCGTCTACTAGGGGTGTGCCGACTAATTTCATGATACGATACGATATTGGGCACACGACATCGATACGATATCGATACGATACGATATATGGCACTTTTTTATTATGAAAATATATGGGGGGGGGGGGGAAGCTTATGAAAATATATGGGGGGGGAAAAGCAAATGCAAACAAATACTTCTGTTTTTGCATTATTATTATTGCAAAAAAAAATAATACTACACCACACCACACCACACACCACCACACTACTCCGGTGGCTGATAACTGCTGGTATAGAGGTAAACATGGGTTTTATGTAAACACAGGGCAAGGTTACATGCTTTGCCTTTAACTTTACTTTTCTGCTGATGTCTACGGTTGCTAACCTAAACCTGTTACACAGAGCTTAATCTCTCAAGAACAGATTCTGCACTGCGTGAGAATCTGTCGTGAAGGCTCGTCGTAACATGTACACACTGGGCTACAAGTGGGCGTGCCTTCAGATCAGGAAGCAGGCCGCGCTTTACCCAATCAAATGTAGTGGGCGGGATTCACATGTCCGTCGATCTTTCCCCCTCGAAACAAACCGAAACTAATTTAACAATAGCGTCCGCGGAGCAGACATAACCACGGAAATATATTCACATTTTAACTTACTCTTTCATCATAGAAACAAGTGGGCTTATAACCAAAACGATCCATGTTCTCTGGGAGAAGTGGTGTTAGTGTTCCGTGTAGAAATATTGTTAGTGGGAATGAAAACATAGTCGCACCAACCGGAAGTGATGCGCTGAAGGCGCATCACAAACACCGGTTTCCCTGTGCTCTGGTGTTACGTTATCGTCCCCCCAGAGCCAACAGACATAGAACAAACAGCAGAGGGCGCTGTTTTTCATTTTCAGTTGGCGATGGGTTCCCAGATTGCACAGAGCTTAGCCGTGGGTATTGTGAGGTATCTGACTTCAGTGCATCACAATGGGGAGTTGTTGTATTGCACGTCTGGTCTGTGAAGATCAAGAGGAATTTGAGCCTTGGCTCGAAACGTTGTCATTAAATTACATTGGAGCAGACAAATGTGCGTGCGGGTTTATTCTTTTTCTTTATCTGTGAAGATGACACAGGCTGTGTTTCTGTGTGTTTGTCTCCAGACCCAGAGTCCCAGAGGAAGAGGACGGTGCAGAATGTGCTGGACCTTCGGCAGAACCTGGAAGACACCATGACCAGCTTGAGAGGAGCACAGCTCAGCCACAGGTCAGACACCACACGCACACAGCCACACGCACACACACACACACACACACACACACACACACACACACACACACACACACACACACACACACACACACACACACACACACACACACACACACACACACGCACACACACACGCAGACAGACACACACATGCAAACACACACAAAAGATAAAGTTAAGAATAGCAATTGGGAGACATAGATCTTTATTGACAGTTCCTAACTGTGAGCCGGTGTTGTGGCCTTTCAGATCAATACCGGTGTCTGTGTTCCTGATATCGTCACTGTCGGGGGGGGGGGGGGGAAACCTTGTACATGTATGTCCAAAACGGTTCCTTTTTTATTATAATTTTAAAAACATTAAAAAATAGCCGATCTGGTATTTTCACTACTTGTATGACAAAGTAGGGCATTCATTTACGAAAAAACAACAACATGAAAAGTTGAAATCTGGAGATACAAGGTTTCTGCCCAACTGTGACCATACATCATTGCTGTCAGCCAGAAACCTCAAATATCTCCATATTCAAACTTTTTGTGTTTTTTCTTAAATTAGCAGATCTGCAAGCTCGAAACGCGGCGCGAAGCGACGCGTTTCGAGCTTGCAGATCTGCTAATTTTGCTATTTTTTAATTAGAATCCTGAAAAGTAACAGTTTTGGACATATGAGGTTTCCACCCGACAGAGACGATATACAGTACTGCAGGCTGTCAGTATGTATGTCTTTCTGTCTGCTGTGCTTTGGGTTTTCGCACGCAACTGAAAGCAGGATTAATGCAAAGCTGACTTCAAAGCCCACCCTGCTGATGCATGCACACGAATCATATTCACAGTTCATACACAACGAGACAGGCAGCGATGCCATGAATATGGGCGCACACGCACGCACACTCACGTGCACTAATAATAATCACCCCACCACCCACACCATGTATTTCTTGCCTGTCAGTCTTCTCCACTATCTCTCTCTTCTCTTTGTCTCTCTCTCTCTCCCTCTCTCTCTTTCTCTCTCTCTCCCTCTCCCTCTCCCTCTCTCTCGCTCTCGCTCTGTCTCTCTCCTCTCTCTCTCTCTCTCTCTCTCTCTCTCTCCTCTTTCTCTCACTCTCTCTCTCTCTCCTCTCTCTCCCTCTCAGTTTGTTCAGCTTTTTTTTGTGTCCTTGAGAGTCTCTCTCCCTGCCCGCCAGTGTTGCCAGATATTGCGAAAGAAACCCAGTAAAATGAGTTAGTATTGCATCAAAATCAGTAGAACCAATTTAACCCCTACATACTTTTGCTATTTTCAAAAGAAATAAAGAGAAGCGTGAAATATATGGAATATTTTTAACACAAATCTTGTAGGGGGGGGGGGGGGTTTTCCCTGGGACAAAATATTTGTAGATGGGGGTCCTTGATATGAGGATGTTTGAGAATTAGGAAGCCAGTGAAAATAAGCAACTACACTTTAGAAATAAGCCCTAAAAAAAAACGCAACTCGCCGGAACTATACCTATATTTACAAGCGATTTTACAAAAACACAATCCCAAAGTTGCTTATAATAAGCAGCCATGGCAACACTGCTCTGCCTGCCCATGCCATGCCCATGCCATGCTCCCCATGTATGTCTCTCTCTCTCTCTCTCTCTCTCTCTCTCTCTCTCTCTCTCTCTCTCTCTCTCTCTCTCCCCCAGACCCCCCCCTCTTTCTCTCTCCCTCCCTCTCCGCCCCCCTCTCCGCCCCCTCTCTCTCTCTCTCTCTCTCTCTCTCTCTCTCTTCTCTCTCTCTCTCTCTCTCTCTCTCTCTCTCTCTGTCTCTCCTCCCCCTCTCTCTCTTCCTCTCTCTCTTCCTCTCTCTCTCACTGTGACTGTCCCCAGGAGAGATAGAGTAGGCTACACCAGCAGATGGACCATTCATACTGTACATAGCAGTAATAACCTTGACACACTGTCTCCGCCGCTCTCAGGGGACGCGCCGTGTTCTGCTTGCAGGCCTGCTGGCCTCGTTCAGTGGAAGTTTCCCTTTCAAGCAACGATGCCGCTTTTAACCTGTGAAAAATCCACTCATTCAACCTGCGTGAACCCTATAGCGTCCATATTCCTGGGGGCGGACATTTGGCAAAAATAGACGAGCTATCGGTCTATCTGTTGGTTCGCAAAGAGATTTGGTTGTTTAGGGAAAACAAGGAGTGGACCTGGTATAGATCCTGAGGGACCCCCCCGGTCAACCAGGGTTTAAGTGGGAAGTGGCTGATGATACATCAAATGTCTGTACAGATGCACACAAACCGTTATCTCTCTAGACAGATACAGAGCTTAATGCCTTTTAACAAATGTAACAGGCAGCGTAGAATGTTATACAAGCTAACATGACTGTTCGTCAGTTTAGTATGTGTTCAGCTTCTGTGAAGTCCACGCTATTCAGAGCTTTGTACCCTATGTACTTGCCCACTTGTGGCAACGCAACAGCAAAACCAGTAACTTAAAGATTCCGTGAGACTGCTGCTTAAAGTGCCACGATGCAGCAGTGCAAGGAAACCTCATGTACAAATGTATGTGTAGGCTGTCTAACTCTGTGTCATTTTAATTCTGATAAACCCTGTGTTCGGTCAGGTTTTACTCTAAACTGTGGAACCATTTAAACTGTGGAACCATGTAAGCCTGTATATGAATTTATGATTTTAAATGGACTCTGTCCAGCTTTGTTTCTTTTGGTATTTGTCTGTTATTTCTTATTGTTGCTATGGACCATGTGTCTGGGGGGATTTTTTTGGCTTTAGTATTGATAGGACAGTAGGCTGACGGGAAATGGGGATAGAGAGATGGGGTGAGACACGCAGCAAAGGCCGTCGGGATACATTGGACTACGGGATACGGGACTCGAACCCGCAACGCGCCGTCAGGCTACATTGTAGCCTAGGGGCCCTTTATAAAGTTTTGATTGATTGATTATGTGTCACCTACATTCTCCTCTGTTATTTTACGTTGGCGGTTGTGCTCGTTACTAGTTCCTATTAAAGGGCTCTTCTTAGGCAGCTGATTCTGTTTGTTGTGACAAGATTAGTTTGAAGTGCTGACAGAAACCAAGACCCGCTAACTTTTAATATGCTAATGCTGAGATCCAAGGCATTAAGCATAGGAATGCACTGTGCTGCACTTTGCTCGAGCGGAATACGTGAGGATTCATCAGCAGCGTGATGCTATTGGGATTGGAGACACACAAAGAACGCTCTCTCTCTCTCCATGCAGCGCAGGCTGTGCTTTACGGATTCAGCCTTAAACCAGGGCACAGGCAACAAAGGAAAAGAAAGACCCCTGCAAAGGCACTCCTGTGACACAGATATGCCACGTACGGTATAATTTGGAAACCTCGTATGTCCAAAACTGTTACTTTTCAGGAAATGGATTGAGAGCTTTCAGAAATAGTGAAAATAGCCGATCTACAAGCTCACAACGCGCCGCATTGTGACGCGTTGTGAGCTTGTAGATCGGCTATTTTCAAAAAAAAAACTTGAAAAAAAAAAGAAAATGATGAAATATGGAGATAGCAGGTTTCTGCCCGACAACGACATTATACTGTACATGCACATATATGCTACGCACTTATATGCTACACGCACGCACACACACAGACACGCACGCACAGTTGCACACACACACACATACGCACACGCACACACACACGCATACACCTGGAAGAAGAAAACTAATCCATAAGCAACTTCACAGTGTGAGTGAGTGGTAAAGCTTAATTTATTGTTGCGATACGACACAATTTTAAGCTTGTAGATCTGCACATTTTCGGCGAGTGACTCGAAGTATGAAACCAGGCTTTGCTGCCGTAAGGCTTTAAGGAACACACAAGTCCTTTGAGAAAGGAAGCTGCAAGGAGGAGAAGAGAGGAAAGGAAAGATAACCTCCAAGACTCCTTTGAGAACAAAGGGCGACCAGGCAGTCAGTTAAATGGAGCATTTCTAAGCCCCCCCAATTGACCATAGTTAGGGCAGCCATTTTTCCTCTTACATCTCACATATTTCAAGGAACACAGCCTTGACATAAGGAATCGTCCCTTATTTGGAATACTAAAAGACGTGTCCCTTATTGGAACTGATAAGGAGGGACACACTTTGTTCCTTATTTTTGGGGGAATCAATACGTGACACACATCTTACAAGTTGAAACAGCTCATACATATATTATAATAATACAGGTTGTATACCACTTAAACCCTATAGACTGGAGTTATCTGTGTACTTTTTTCTGTCTACACCAAATCTCTTTACCACAAATAGCCGATCTACAAGCTCACAACGCATACAACAAGCTTGTATAGCTGCTATTTTTGCCCAATGTTCCCCCCAGAATATGGACGCTTGGGTTCAAGTGGTTAATATAATGTACAAAAAAGGTACATTTAGTGAGATTTTTTCTGTGCGTCCCTTAGTTTTCCTATAAATAAGTTACCCGGCCGGATGTCATCCCTTATTTGAACTTCAGGCAGTTGGCAACCCTTCTCGCACACGTGTTTCAGTGAAACTCGTCTCTTTTCTCTCTCCGTATAGCTGCCAGGAAGGGGGCGTGTGTTACGACAGCGACGAAGCCGCCGCCTTCTCTATCTCCAGCCTATCGAACCGCTCCTCTCCGCTGTCGTGGCGGCAGGGTCAGGCCAGCCCCCGCCTGCAGGCGGGCGAAGCCCCCATCGCCACGGTCCACCACACCCAGCCCCTCCGAATAAGCCACACCTCCCGCATCCACCTGATCGAGGGGCTGGACGACTCTGACCCCGCCCTCCTGAAGGTGGCTTACCTCAGCGACAGCGACCTGGGGGGGAAGAGCCCCAACGAAGATGATGAAGACGCCGACGACGACGATGATGATGACGTTGACATCGATGATCTGGGCAACGGGTGAGTGTTATCTTTATCCAACCAGTTACACTACTCGTTATATTACTTTTCCGTGATAATAGCATCCTTTATCCTCAATATTCTGACATGTGCATCACTAGCAGTTTTTTTCTGCTGCCTACATTGTATAAAATCCTCAGTGTTGATGTTATCTCTGAAGAGTGTTGCAAACGGAATGGCTCCGTTGGTTAAAAAAAATTTATGGAGGATTTTATTGTGTATGAACTCGCACCATACGGTACGACCCCCAGGTGCCAACATCTGTCCAGATGCTAAACATAAAACATTCTGGGGATGGCAGTTCATTGCTTCAGTGGAATTCAAACTGATCAGGGGGAGACACATGTAGTCGGTGCAGAGATCGAACAGATCCATTCATTTTGGGGAATTTCAAACGAGGTGACGGCTACTATGAGTCTATGACCTTTATGGGCCACATGGCTCTGGAATGGTAGCCTGGCATGGCCAGACTAATATCACTGCATAAACATTAGCCTGGAATCTCTGTGTGGAACCTGCATTTCCGAGGTGGCAAATTAAAAAAATGCCTCTGGTGATAAACCCGCCCCATATTTGCATACTGGGCCCTGATTGGTCCCTCACAACTTTGGAGGCAGCAGCATTAACACCCTAAGCACCCTTAGACCACATGGGGAGAGCATCTCAATGCCTCGTAAACACAGTAAACTCCTCAGTGTTAATGTAGCCATGTGTAACTCAGAGAGTGTACACATGTATATCGTTACTGTCGGGCAGAAACCTCCTATGTCCATATTCTAACTTTTAGTTTTTTTCCCGTAAATTAATGCCTTACTTGATCATACTACAGCGTCACACAAATGCATCAAAAGTAGCAGATCTACAAGCTTTCGAGTTTGTCGACCTTTGCTATTTTGGAATTTGAATCCTGAAAAGTAACAGTTTTGGACACAAATTCTGAGGTTTCCACCCCGGCAGAGACAATATAAAATGAACACTGAAGGATTTTACAGAGTGGTCTGTGGAAAAGGAAAGCAGCACACCTGTGTCTGCCTAATAACGATGACCGCAGGTCCCGGCCTGTGAGAGGAGAGGTGAGCCCCCATGCCACCTGTCAACACTTACAGCCCTGCAACCGCAGTCAGTCCTGCAGTTAGTGGTTTACCAGCCAGACAAAGCCTCCATCCGCCCCACTGTAATGAATCACCAGTGGTGGAAAAAGTACTCGCATTCTTTACTTAAGTAAAAGTATCAATACTGCAATGTAGAAAACTAGAAATACTACAAGTTACAAGTAAAAGTACGGAATTCAAAATGTACGTGAATAAAAGCACATAAGTATTGGTATGAAAATGTACTTAAAGTGACAAAAGTAGAAAGTACTCATTATGCAGAATGTACCATTTGATTTCACATGTTTTCAAATGTATAAAATGTAAAAAAAAACATATTTTGATGCGACATATTGTGAGCTTGTAGAGCGGCTATTTTCAAATGGTCGAAATGTATATAGGGCTGAAGTGGTTTCTGTAGGCTTTGTGATAATAACCAAAATCTACAAAGTAACTAGTAACTAAAGTTTTCTAATAATTGTATAATTGTAGTGGAGTAAAAGTATAATATTTGCCTCTGAGATGTAGTGATTGTTGAGTAAAAAGTGGTGAAAATTGGAAATACCCCGGTAAAGTAAAAAAAAAAACTCAAAATTGTACTTAAGTACAGTACTTGAGTAAATGTACTTTGTTACTTTACACCACTGTGAATCACAACACGCCCCGAAAGTTCCACCCCCCCCCCCTCTCTGAAAGTCTGCACTGACTCTGGCAACTGTTGGGGGGGGGGGGGGGGGGGGGGCGCCCCCCTTGGTGAAGTTGGCGCAGCCTTTGTCAGGAGAGAGCCCTGTGGGCAGAGCCAAGGAATGATGTCACAGTCAGTTACTGACTGACTGAGCCCCCCCCCCCCCCCCTCCCCCTCCCGGCGACGACCCTGTCATATTCAGCTGTGTGTGTGTGAGCCTCCTGGCAAAACGGGCAAGGTGCCAATTTGACCCCTTGCAGAGTTTGGGCAGAGCTACAATGCAGATGTCTGTGGAAAAACCCGGTTGGCTTATGGCTCGCTCTGACGGACCCCCTGCTGAGCGATCACTCAACATGTTGCGTACATGATCGGATTAAACCCCGGTCTCAAACTCAATGAGGATCCAAATCTTTTTAGAGCTTTAGATGTTAACCCGTTAAGATCGGGAAAGCTTTGGATTTTTTCACTTTAGATTTTAACCACTTTATCCATCATTTTATACTTTTCAAAAGTAGCAGATATACAAGCTCCGTGACGCGCTATGAGCTCGTAGATGCATTTTTTTTTTTTTCGTGAACATTTGTGCAAATCTTTGAATATATATATTTTTTTAAAGCGAACATTTTAACTCAAATCTTTGCATCTGGGGGTCCCTGGAACAAAATATTTTGAGATGGGTGGTCCGCGGCCAAATAAAAAATGTTTGGGGTCCTTGACATGAAAAGATTTGAGCACCACTGATATACTGTAGCAACATAAGTATTTCCAGGAAACTCTTAGGTTTTAGAAGACATTTGTAGAATCGGCCTCAGGTCTCATTGGGTTAAATTAATTGCTTTTGGACTGTACATTGTGTGTGTTCCGCAAAGCTGAAAGTGACTCTTGTTTTCATGGATTTCAAAAACATAATTTCGTGCCATGTGCTCATCGCTTGATTTTGACATCCTGTTGTTGCACACTGCGGCGTTAAGTCCTTAAAATATCCTCTCAAACACAATACACAAACTCCAGTTGACACGGACCAGCTGGCGGGCTCCAGGTGTCCGTGACGACCGAACCTCCTACAGGGCTGATGAGGGACGGAAGGAAGGCTGTTGTTTTCTCTCACCTTCATTTGCTGTCTGCCACCTGATGGGCTACAACCTAACACACCCCATCATGACTGTCTATTTGTGTACAGCCTGTGTGTGTGTGTGTGTGTGTGTGTGTGTGTGTGTGTGTGTGTGTGTGTGTGTGTGTGTGTGTGTGTGTGTGTGTGTGTGTGTGTGTGTGTGTGTGTGTGTGTGTGTGTGTGTGTGTGTGTGTGTGTGTGTGTGGACATCTCTCACTGCGTTGCCCCACTATGAGGGGATGATGTGACACAATTCTTCGAGGTCAGACACGCAAACAGCATCACGTTACGATGACCCCTCCTAAGTCCACAGAACGAAAAAACACATGAGCTCATAGCAAACTGGGAGGGTGGCTGGCGGACGTGTGTGTGTGTGTGTATGTGTGTGTGTGATAGTGTGTGTCCCTCATGCCTGAGCTTGTCTAAACCCAACCTAATGGCCCTTTGCTGACTATAGGCATGACATCTCCATGGTTACCTGTTTAAAATGTCACCCCCTCCCCAGTCCCCAGGAAATCAATGGCAGACAGACGGCTGGGCCCTGTGGTGTTGCTGAGTGTCTGGTCATGGCCGCCAGTGGGAAGCTTTAGACGTCCCTTTACTTCATAGGCCTGCATTGTCCCCCTTGTGTAAAGGATGTGAAATCATAGCCAGCATTCTCTGGCTTGTCCATGAGACCAAGAGTGAGAAAGCATTTGGAGGAGGGAGACACATTGACCCTCAGAGAAGTAGACAGACAGACAGAGAGACGACATCTTTCTTTTTCTTTCGGCTAATTCCCATCAGGATCACTGCAGTGGATCATCTGTTTTCTGTGTCTTCCTCGGTGACTCCTGCCACCTGCATGTCCTCTCTCACCGCATCCATAAACCTCCTCTTTGGCCTACCTCTTCTCCTCTCTTACCTGGCAGTTCCATCTTCAGCATCCTCCTCCCAATGTACCCCGGCTCATCCCTCCTCTGCACATGTCCAAACCATCTCAACCTCGCCTCTCTTGCTTTATCCCCAAACCTTCTAACCTGGGCTGATCCTCTAAATGTAGTCATTTCTGATCATGTCCTGCCTTGTCACTCCTAATGAGAAACGTAGCATCCTCAATTCTGCTCCGCTTAATCTACACTTGACCATTCTAAGTCATTATAAAATGCTTCATAATGTGTTGCGATTATTGTTATAAAGCATTATAAGTATGAGAACTACAATTATTCAGTGTTCTAAGTAGATTATAATGCATTATAAGTATGTTTAGTGCATTATAGACATGGACTTCATAGGAAGTGTTAAATATATTTTTTGACATTTTATATAGTCATTCTAACTCACCCGAGTCCCCACTAGAGGTCAGGCTAGAGCCACTAGATTCCTCTTCCAGGCTACTACATGCATGCTGGACTCTCCCTTTTCTCATCATTTATTCCACACGCTCATCCATTATACATACTTACGCACAGCCCCTGTCATATAGAGGTCATACTACACGCTCATAACCCCATCCCCACTATATAATACATAGGATTCTTATCATATACATAATGCATCGCTAGCGCAGACATCCTCCCTTTGTTTGTTTGGGTTCTGAGTGTCCCATCTCTTTGTTCTCTTAAATGGTGAGGAAGTATACCATAAAGCAGGGTTCTGCAACGTTTTATTTTTCACACCAAGCAATTGTGTTGCTGATTAGATTTCATAGATGGCTTCATAGACTTGATTGACATCAATGTTGTTTAAATTAAGGTTTTATTGTCTGATTACACATGATCTTTTCTATTAATATGTTGGATTCATGTTCTTGTGTATTTTCTAGACATTTTAAACCCTCAATACTTTGTAAACATGACCTCTCTGTACCTGGTCTGCTCTTTTTTCCCTCTACACCAAACCTCTGCAACGCATTGGGAGCTTTTAGATTGGCTATTTTTGGCCAATGTCACCCCTCTCCCAGAATAGGGATGCTAGGGTTCAAGTGGTTAATGTAAAAAAAAAAAAGAAGTTCCGATTACACAAAGATTTTGGCGGCCCAGCTATTGTAACTCTCAGGAACCCCCCTAGGGGTCCCAGACCCCCTGTTGAAGCCCCATACCATAAAGACGTTAGTATGACAAAAGGAGGTCTATACAATAAAGACGTCAACATGACTAGACTAACATGCGTTCCATGTGTTCGGATGTGACTCACTATGAAGTCTCACGGTGATTCATATGAATTATATTGGCATGAATCACTTTCGCTTTTGAAGTCGGAGCTTGCCATGTGCTCTTGCATGACCTCTGTGACGCACAGACCACACACACACACACACACACACACACACACACACACACACACACACACACACACACACACGCACACACGCGCACGGACACACTGAGTCAGGAGGAGGACCCCCCAGTGTTGGATATCCTTTTCCTGCCCTTTCTCTCTCTGTCCCTGACAGACCCTTCCTCCCTCCATCTGCAACCAGACCCTCCCAATGTCCCCCACACTCTGACTTATTACACACACACACACACGTCATTCTGTCCAGGAAACACCAGGGAGGGGAGCCTGTGTGTGTGTGTGTGTGTGTGTGTGTGTGTGTGTGTGTGTGTGTGTGTGTGTGTGTGTGTGTGTGTGTGTGTGTGTGTGTGTGTGTGTGTGTGTGTGTGTGTGTGTGTGTGTGTGTGTGTGTGTGTGTGTGTGTGTGTGTGTGTGTGTGTGTGTGTCTGTGTGTGCTAACATGTATTACTATACAATCCAAACATCCCCACAAGTATATAGTAACATTTGAGAAATACTCAGACAATTTTCCTGGGCGACATCACAAGATAAAAATGTTTTATGGTTAAAACTGCATGGGGAGTTCAGGCTTTTACAATTAGTCAAATGTTTAGGTTGGGTTTAGGATTACGCATCTAAAGGTTAGTTTTAAGGGTTGGGGTTAGAGTTATATGCCTGATTTATACTTAGATACGCGTCTGTGTCTGCGATGCGCTGCGACCGCGTTGTGGTGTGCACTGAGAATAGCCGATCTACAAGGTTACAGCACGTCTGTCTGTGACGCCCTGAGACCGCAACTGAATACCGTCGCTGTCGCGGCAGAAACCTCTCATCTCCATATTCTAACTGTTTTGTGTTTTTTTGTAAATTAACGGCCTACTTGATCATACTACAGCGTCACACAAAAGCATCAAAAGCGACACGTTTTGAGCTCGTAGATCTGCTACTTTTGCTACTTTGCTTTTGTACATATGAGGTTTTGTTTCCACCCGACAGAGACTACAGGGAACTCAGGCTTTAGGGTTAAACACGTGTGTGTGTGTGTGTGTGTGTGTGTGTGTGTGTGTGTGTGTGTGTGTGTGTGTGTGTGTGTGTGTGTGTGTGTGTGTGTGTGTGTGTGTGTGTGTGTGTGTGTGTGTGTGTGTGTGTGTGTGTGTGTGTGTGTGTGTGTGTGTGTGTGTGTGTGTGTGCGTGCGTTTGTGTGTTGACATAATATGCAAAGGTTTTGTGAGTTGAGAGAATAAAACCATGATGGCTGCATGGTCCCCTTCCTGGGAAATGGGATTGTTTATGGTATATTGGATTCAAATATCGTTGCTGTCAGGTGTCCAAAGCCGTTCCTTTTTTATTGTTCTTTAAAATAAAAAGAAAATAGTGAAAATAGCGACGATGCGACACGTTGTGAGCTTGTAGATCTGCTATTTTCACTATTTTTGTGTGACGCTCTTGTATGATAAAGTATGAATTTATGGGCATGAATTTATGATTACAAAAATTACAGATATTCAAGGTTTCGGCCCGAAAGCAACGACATATTCTCAACCTTTTTCATTTCAAGGAACCCCATTTTGATTTGCATTAGGCCACTGACCCCAATTTGATGCAATTTGTTTGATCTCCGGGACCCCAATCTACAACACTGTAAAATCATCAGTGTTTATTTAACTCTGGGAGTGTCCAAATGGAATGTGAACACTCTCAGAGTTACAGACCCATCAGGGTCCATTTGGACCCCTGGGGGTCTACGGACCCGACGTTGAGAGAAACTGTCTCTGTATCTGCTATAGAGCACCGAAGTCCTGACGTCACTCGTTCATCCCCAGGTTTGCGGAAGTAATTTCTCTATGGAGAATAACATTGGGTCATCTTAGAATCGTCTCATATAAGAATTGTGGTCCAAAAATAAACACCGCGTGTCGGCGTTATTGTCAGGGAGGAGGTTCTGTATAGTTTATGATAGTCAGTCACTTATATTTGATACAGTCTGTTTCTGGCGAAAATGTAACTAATTTGGCGGAAGTAACATTAGCGTTTTCTCACCGTCAGTTGATGCTTCATATCCATAAGAGTCAACCCGCCGTGGTCATTTGTTTATTTTTGGAACACAGTTCTTATTTGACGCAATATTAAATACGTCTATGGGATTCAGAACGGGGGTGGAAAACTGCGAACCAGGTAGACAAACAAAGGATGTGTAAATGACGTCAGACTTCGGCGGTCTATACCAATCCTACAGCGCCAGATCTATCTACACTGTGTAGGGGTCTTCAACGTTTTCCAAACCAAGGACGCCCTTAGCTGAGAGAGAGATGAAGCAGGGACTCGCTACGACATTCTGTATAACATTGTGTTGCAGATTAAACATTTTCATAGATTTCATAGACTTGTTTGACAGCACTATCATGAGTGTTCTTTAGACATTTAACCACTTAAACCATAGGCGCCGAATTATGTGCGCGCTCCCGGGGGCGTATACATGTGCATGCCTATGGGAGCGTGCTCCTGTAGGCATGCTTTTTTTTTTTTTTTATAAAAAGAAACTTGAAAGTGTTTAAAATTATATTTTGAAAAATTATGTTTTTTTTTTTACACAAATCTTCTCTTCTGGGGGTCCCTGGCACAAAACATTTTCATATGCGGGGGGGTCCGCGGCCAAATACATGTCATTTTGGGGGTCGTTGGCTCGAAAATGTTTGAGAACTACTGATCTACACCAACTGTGGGTCCATTTGGGACCATTGTTAACACTTTTCAGAGTTTAAGTACTTTAATGTGGCATCGTACCCTGCTAGATCGTCTGCCGCCCGTCTGACGAGCGGGCATGCAGCGGGCATGCAGCGCTGCACGTGCCAGCGATTGCTGTGAGCACGCTGCCGCTTGTGTTTCTGCACCAGTGGCCTCAGACGCCTCTTTGTTTATGGATGGAAGGAGCCCCTGGTCTGCGTGGTATCCATGGCGACGCACCGAGACGACCCGGTTGACTGCGCTAACCGTCTGAATTATGAAAACAGTTCAGAGCAGGACACACACACACACACACAGAGCTCCCTCATTCCGTCTGCAGCTTGTTGACTCCAGTGTTATGATGTTAGAAAGCCTTTGTTATCGTCTTGCTTTCTAGAAGAGCAGCAGAGAGCTTATTGTTCTTTATCTAAATCCAGCCTGATGGGGGAACTACACTCTGATAGAGGGGAAGAGGCTTCCAAACAGAAGTGCTTTTTATTGAGTGCAAATCATGCATGGAATATCGCTTCTGTGTCGTGTTTTTTTGTAGAGCCTGGGGCCGATGCCAGATGTTTTGGGGTCATCATAGGGCCGTTCGGCTGATGTGTTAAGTGGTCAAATGGGTGGTCCGCACTTTCAGAGCATCGTTCATTCATTCATTTTAATGATCAATCAAATCGATTGTGTTCCGGCTTGGATCAATGGAACTATAACGCACTGTAGTATACTTTGAAGTCCATGTATCAGTATCACAATGGAAACAAATTTGTCACGGTTTTATGGAAAAAATACCATGACTTTTCTTTACATACGTCTTTTTTATATTAATGTTAAATTATCATTAAAATCCTAGTGTTTTGCCAATTATTTGGGGGCCCACTTCACAGCTCTAAGGGGGCGTGTCCACAGATAACGGCCTTTGAGTTGGCAGTGCCAGTCTTCCATGTATTTCTACGGTAAAGATGCGCTGGTGGCTCTCGGCGCTCTCTGCGTTTTCTGGGCGCTTCAAGCTGGAAACGGTTTTAACTTTCTTAGGAAAGGAGCGCAGGTTATTTGATCCTCCTGATTGTACTCTCGTCTGACAACCCGGTAATTTACAACCCGATGTTGAATCATTACTACAACCACGACAAGTCCAGGTGCACATTGTTTCAGCTCAGCCATTGGTTCTCAAAGTGGGGGACCTCCAGGGGTCCTTGGGCGAGGGTGGGGGTACAGGGGGTCCCCATGCAGCAAAATTGGTTAATATATATAGCGTCACAATCATTTTAACCACTTTAGTCATTTATCCGTTGGTTATAAAAAAAATAGCAGATCTACAAGCTCACAAGCTTGAACAACTGCTATTTTAGATTTTTGTTTTTAAAGATGGGGGTCGGCGGCCAAATACATATCACTTTGGGGATCCTTGACATGAAAAAGTTTGAGAACCATTGAGCTAAGCTATTTGCGCAAATAACGCAGATGACAGGATATTTGAGCAGTGATGTTAGTGATAGGTTAGTGATAGGTGTGCGAGCGCTATATGGACATGATATCCAAAGCGCTCCTCGGCTCAAAAGGCGTTCTCTGTGGACACTGCCCCTAAGTGCTTGGCCATGGTCAAACAGTGAGGTCATTATCTGGCTGTAATGTGAAGTCTACCCCTCCCTCTCTCCCGTATTGATGCTGAAGCTCTTCTAATTAGCTGTAACTCAATAGACCTTCTCACGACCCAGCGTTCAATCATTGACCTTTATAGCCCTGCTGCTCCTTTGGAGATAAGGCTAACTTGGACCACTCTCTGGCTGTTTGACCCCTGTGTGTGTGTGTGTGTGTGTGTGTGTGTGTGTGTGTGTGTGTGTGTGTGTGTGTGTGTGTGTGTGTGTGTGTGTGTGTGTGTGTGTGTGTGTGTGTGTGTGTGTGTGTGTGTGTGTGTGTGTGTGTGTGTGTGTGTGTGTGTGTGTGTGTGTGTGTGTGTGTGTGTGTGTGTGTGTGTTGGAAGGAAGTAGAGGAAGATTGCCTCCCAAGATTGCTACCTTGTATACCCTCTGTACTCTGACCCCATCTACTGGTCAGAGCCTGGAACCTCATATCTACACGTGCATGAATACACACACACACACACACACACACACACACACACACACACACACACACACACACACACACACACACACACACACACACACACACAGTGGAGACTAATGCTGCCTGACACATCTGATTAATGCATTCACCCTTCAACATCTGGATCTGGTTTACAGCCCAGGTGACAGCTCTACACACACACACACACACACACACACACACACACACACACACACACACACACACACACACACACACACACACACACACACACACACACACACACACACACACACACACACACACACACACCTTTCAGTATGATCCTCAGTGGGCCACACCCCGGGCTTCCCTCATAGATCCTTATAGTGTGACTCAGGGAAGGCCGAGGCTCGATTACCCGACCCACTCCCCTAATTCAGCACAGCAGCCCACTCTCACGCCTGTGTGTCACATCATAACACAGCGGTTGTCCACCTTTTCTGGATCAGGGCCCACTTGAAAAAAACCTCGAAAGCGCTCGCACGCAGCGCCCACCCATCTGACCACTTAACACGGCGGCAGCCGTGTTAAGTGGTCAGATGGGTGGGCTGCATGCGTGCATTTTCAGAGCATGTTTATTTTAATGATCGATCAATCGATTGTGTTCCGGCTTGGATCAGTGGAACTATAACGTAGTATACTTTAAGTTCTTTGAGCAGGATCACAATTAAAACTCATGAAAGAAATACCATCACTTTTTTAAAACATTGTTTTAAAATCATTACAATCTTAGTGTTTTGCCAATTATTTGGGGGCCCACCTGCAATACCCTGGCGGCCCAGCAGTGGGCCCCGGGCCACAGGTTGAGAATCACTGATATACTGTAACAGATACTCTTCAGCTCCCATTCAACATGATGGGACCTGATGGATGGATGGATGGACGGACGGACGGATGGATGGATGGATGGATGGATGGATGGATGGATGGATGGATGGATGGATGGACGGACGGATGGATGGATGGACGGATGGATGGATGGATGGATGGATGGACGGACGGATGGATGGATGAGAGGATATTATTAGATGAGATGACATGAGAGGAATGTCGAGAAAGGTTGATTGCAGGTCAGCGTTTGAGGTTTCCAGATGACATCGTGTCTGACACGCACACGCACACACACACACACACACACACACACACACACACACACACACACACACACACACACACACACACACACACACACCGTTTAATTCACTGCATGTGGTGTGATAATCAGAGTAGTGACAGGTGAAGCATATTCAGAAACATGATCCTATATATCCAATATTACAACTGGCTGAGCAGAGTGGGGGATTGCAATGTAATTAAGGATTAATGCAACATAATTATGGTTTTATTGTATAGTCGATCACTGCTTTCTAATCCTATTGGAAATCAAAATATATGTTAATCTAAACATCTGAAATGGTATTGTGTTCTGTTATTGTGCCCTCGAATATCTCAATTAGCACATCAACACTTAAGAATGTCATTCTTTAAGTGTTGATGTACATGCACAAGTAGATCAATCTGTTTGCGTGTGTGTGTGTGTGTGTGTGTGTGTGTGTGTGTGTGTGTGTGTGTGTGTGTGTGTGTGTGTGTGTGTGTGTGTGTGTGTGTGTGTGTGTGTGTGTGTGTGTGTGTGTGTGTGTGATATAACGTGCATGGGAGTTATTATAGAGACATGTTTTTAGATATCGTTCCTGTCGGGTGGAAACCTCATATGTCCAAAACTGTTACTTTTCAGGATTCAAATTCAAAAACGGCAAAAGTAGCTTCGCGCCGCGTTTCGAGCTTGTAGATCTGCTGCTTTTGATGCTTTTGTGTGATGCTGGAGTATGATCAAGTAGGGCATTCATTTACGAAAAAACACAACACGTTAGAATACGGAGATAAGAGGTTTCTGCCCCGACAGCAACGATGACAGCACAGAATGAATCTCGGCTGTGGTGCAGGGTGTGCAATCTACAAGTTAATCTTCATGTCTAGATCTCTCTCTCTCTCTCTCTCTCTCTCTCTCTCTCTCTGTCTCTCTCTCTCTCTCTCTCTCTCTCTCTCTCTCTCTCTCTCTCTCTCTCTCTCTCTCTCTCTCTCTCTCTCCTGCTGTGTGTCAGTGAGAAGAACACGGAAGTGCATTAAAAGTTGATGAGAGGAAGGATGGAGTGATGCTCGGTGGGAGTGTTGTTGTCATCTGTACCTGCTCCCTCCTCAGTCTGTGCTCCGTTGCATCTGCCTGCTCATGGCAGCGTGTAATCAATTACTTTTCCTGTCCTTAGATGGACTCCCGCGAACTGATAGAGCAGGGTGGCGGTGGTGTATTCCTCCTTTGTTCCAATGCTGCAGAACACACGCACACATGGATGCACACACACGCACGCACACATGCTCGCGCGAAAACACACACACACACACACACACACACACACACACACACACACACACACACACACACACACACACACACACACACACACACACACACACACGTGTGCACACATTTAACATCATGCCAATGCTTCCTGGCGGCCTTATTATAGATGACTGATTCTCAACCTGTGGTACTGGGGCCCACTGGTGGACTGTGAGGGTATTGAAAGTGGGCCCCCCAAATAATTTCCAAAACACTTAAGATTTTAATAATAATATCGTATTCATGTAAAAGAATAATGTGGCCCGGACCGCTGGCCTTGCGGTCCGTGCACCTATAGGCTCCTAAGTAGCCTGACAGTGCATCGCGGTGTCGAGTCCCGTTCCCGACGATCTTTACTGCATGTCTTTCCCCATCTCTCCCTGTTTCCCGTCAATCTCTACTATACTAAGTATGCTAATTGTTCCATTGATCCAAGCGGAACACAATCGATTGATAGGACCATTAAAACAAGTAAGACACGCGAACGCTGGAAGCGAACGCAGATTGACTGTGGCTGCTATATTTCAACCACGCTGTAGTAGTGCACTCTGCCGCACTCTGCCGGCTGTATACAGGCAGTGCAGCTGCTGGCATTTCAGCACGGAGTTTCGAGTCACATGGGGGCGCGAGCCAATGAGAGCGTGAACACAGACAGACACACAGACACACAGACACACACACAACCCAAGCACGGTGACATAGTAAGCTCCACTTGGTCGGAGGCGCGGCGAACGCAATAAACATACTTTTAAAATGCACTTTCAATATTTTCAAGTGGGTCCAGAACAGTTTGAGAACTGAGAACTGCTACATTAATCTCAATAGCATTATTTTACAAAGAAGGGGATTTTCATGTTATTTCCTGTCATGATTCTTTCATGTAACAATGTTTCTAATTCTCAGTCAGGAAATTGAATTAAAACACTGGTGTTCTGTTTTGTTTTAATGAAGTGTCTATCATTCTGAATGACCTAACAGAACCCCTGCTGTAGTAGCAGCATGGGACTCCAGTGACAAACAATGACTTTAATCTGTTGTCTCGCACGCACGCACGCACGCACGCACGCACGCACGCACGCACGCACGCACGCACGCACGCACGCACGCACGCACGCACGCACGCACGCACGCACGCACTCACGCACGCACGCACGCACGCACATATGCACACACTCACACTAAAAGACTTATAACATTGGGGACTATTTTTTATGCAAAAACGCCTGACAACCACTGCATGTCAGTACTGATTGTCCTCATCACTGTACTCTGCTCTATTTGTAGATGTAACCTACTGTTGAAACACACAACAGTCTTATTAACCTACTTAATGTACTGATATTAACCTACATGGTTTGCTTTCAGAGCAATAAACAGGATGTGAGAGAAGTTGCAGGGTAGGGAGCCATCAGTAATGGATGGTCAGTTCAACCTCGGACACTTTTACTGTTGTCAAAGTAAACATTCACTCTTCTTGCCTTAATCCCCTCTTATCTGTCTCACTGACGGTCCGACCAAGTCACCTTTTGCACTTTGGGAATGAAAATATTCTATAGTTTTGTAATAAAAGTACAAAGCCCCCCAGTGCTTCAAAATATATTTAAAGTACCAAAAATAAAAGTAGTCATTATGCAGAATGTAGGGCTGAAGTGGTTAATAATAATAATAATAATAATAATAATACCTGGAATTTGTATAGCGCTTTTCTGAATACTCAAAGTCGCTTTACAATGCTAAGCTAAGTGGAACACAATCAAAACAAAACAACTTTAATAAGAAAAAAAAGAAAAAGAAAAAACAGAATAAAAAAGTTAAAAAGGCTGCAGAAGGCCAGGGAATAAAACAAAAGTTGAGACTAGGGTGGTAGGAGATCGGCTAGGTGAGAAAAGCAGTTCTGAAGAGGTGGGTTTTGAGGGAGGTTTTGAACACGGCAAGGGTGGGGGCGGTTTTGATGTGAGGTGGGAGTGGGTTCCAGAGGGTGGGTGCTGCAACGGAGAATGCCCTATCACCCCAGGTGCGCTTGTTTTTTTTGGTGGGGAATTTGAGGAGGTTGGCATCGCTGGATCTGAGGGAACGGGTGGGGACGTGGTTGTGAAGGAGGTCGGAAATGTATTGGGGTGCCTGGTGGTTGAGGGCTTTGTAGGTGGTGATGAGGATTTTGAAGTTGATTCTGTGTTTGACCGGGAGCCAGTGGCGGTCACGGAGGACTGGTGTGATGTGGTCTCTGGAGCGGGTGTGAGTGAGCAGGCGGGCGGCTGAGTTCTGTACATATTGAAGTTTATTGAGGGTTTTGGCGGTGATACCGTGGAGGATGCTGATGCTGATGTCGCTGATGTTAATGTATGTTTTCATTACATTTACAAAGTAACTATATATCAAATAATTTTAGTGGAGTAAAAGTACAATATTTTCCTTAGAGATGTAGTGGAGTAGAAGTAAAAGTATAGAAAATTGGAAATGCTCCAGTAAAGTAAAAGTACCTCAAAAGTGTACTTTAAGTACAGTACTTGAGTAAATGTACTTACTTTACACCACTGGTGTTGGGAAAACAGGGCACAAAAAGATTTGCAGTCAAGTTGTGTAGCAATGGATGACTGGTTGCTAGTGTCTCCACGGGTCTATTTAGTTTGAGTGTGGGCCATTTCCTTATTGTGAAACAGGCTGATATTGAGCAACAAACACATGTTCTGGACCGGGGCTTGGGAACCTCATCCCTATAGCCAACATTTTCCCACACACTCATGGATTAAAAAGTTCTGATTTCAGCCATTTGAAGTCCATAGAGGGCCGGCATGTCTTTTTCTTGGCTAAAGTCTTGGCTTTCTCTAACTAACCTACTGTTGACCAGACGTCACGGTTTGGCCAGGATTGTCCTGCTGGTTTTTAAACTGGATCTCAATGAAAAACGATACATTATCTGTAAAACTCTCTCGGTTTTCAACATTCACTACCAAATTCACTACCATTCACTAACAAATCCCGGTTTTCACGACAATTAAAATAGTAACACTTGTTTTGAGTTCTTACATAGATGTTTATCATGTTCTGTACTGTTGAAAGGTGCAGTCCCTAGTGGGCTAAGTTCTAAAATAAGTGTCCCCATCCTGATAAAAACACAGGCGAAAAGTCCATGCATTTATTGTTTGAAAAATAATGTCAAAGAATGTCATAAAACAAGAGCTTGTAGATAGATAGATATATACTTCAGGAAATCCTGAAGGAAATTTCTTCAGTTCAACAGCTCCAGTTGCCATACATTCATACAGATTTGTCAGTAAAAAAGAGCATGATGAATATATAAAAGAAACATTACATCAGTAGAAATAGAATGCAGTGAAAAAGTTAAAAGAAGTTATAAGAAGTTAAAAATCCTAAGTAAAATAAGAAATAACACCACACAGTTAAAAAACACAACAAACTACAATGTAAATAAATTAGCTGGCCAACCCCCTCCCACCTCCTCTCCCCCCAGTGCTTCATTGTACAGTCTAATGGCCCTTGGAATGAAGGAGTTCTTAAATCTGTGCTACACCTCTGTGATCGAAACGTATCACTGAATATCGCGGCTATTTTAGCTATTTTTGATATATGACCTAATTGGTTTTGGGTCCCGGTTTGGGTGTTTGAAAACCCTAACCCTAAGCAACAAGGAACCGTGAATAACATCGATATGTGAACACCAGATACAACCTTTCTATAGCAGCTCTATAATGAAATAGCCGATCTACAAGCTGTCTGCATGTTAGTACTAATAATTGTCCTCATGTACTTTTATCAAATGTAATCTACTGTTAAAGCACACAACACAGTCTTATTAACCTACTTAATGCACTGTTATTAACCTAAATTGTTTGCTTTCAGAGCAATAAACAGGATGCAAGAGAAGTTGTAGGGAGCCTACAGCAATGGTCAGTTCAGCCTCGAACACTTTTGGGAGGACAAAGAGACAGTCGCGTTTATGACACATTGTGACCTTGTAGATCAGCTGTTTTCCACGATACGGATGCTGGGGGTTTAAGTGGTTAATGTAACACACCGATTTAATATCTGCATCTCCTGACTTGCCCCTCAATGAAAAAAGAAAATCGCCAATCCTGTCGTCACGGCTTCTGTTTCCTTAGACGCCCCCCCTGCCGAGCGCCAGTAAATCTCTATTGAGACACTGGGCCATAATCCCAGCTAATCCCTGGCTTCCTCTTATGGCGGGGCCGGAGCCGAATAGGAGCAAACTCGGGGACTTGGTCAGCAGTCTGCACTGAGGAGGGATGGGGGTTTATGATGGTGGTGGTGGTGTGTGTGTGTGCGTGTGTGTGTGTGTGTGTGGGGGGGGGGGGGGGGGGGTGCGCGCGTGCATGTGTGCGTGCGTGCACAACTGGACTCCCACGTAGTTCAGAGGGACGTGTTACCATGTCAACAATAGGAGCGCACTGGGAAAATAAACGGAGTGTGTGAGTGTGTGAGTGTGCGCGACTGGACTGTCCCTCTCCACTTGTAGAGGTCAGAGGGTGTCATGCCTTTTGCCCACTGGCCTATTTCCCCTCATTTCCGTTAAGGAAAAGAGATGAATCCTGAATTCTCCCTCATTGCTGTTTTCTTATGATATAATCGTCTCTGCCTTTTAGATGAGATGAAAAGGGAAGGGGGGGAGGATGACCTCAAAAACAATAACTGATGGTGAACATGATACGGGACCGGCGAGCTCATAAAGATAGAGCTAAACTAACAGGATTCTCTCAACACTCCCAGAGACCCTGCAGTACGAGAATGAAACACAGGAACTTGATGAAGCACATATTGCAGACACTAGGAACAAACTAAAGTACATGTAAACATCTTTTAAATAATAATAAAATGTATAATTTATGTTCTATTTGTTGTTTTTACAAAACAACAAATGGATTTCATTTGTGCTTTGTCAGTAGTGTAAAACAAAATAAATTAAATAACTAAATGTCAATGACAATAGAAAACAATGCTTTTGTCTGTTTCAAGCTAGATCTTTGATCTACACATGTGCTAAAGTGCGTGTGCGTGAGTGAGTGCGTGCGTGTGTGTGCGTGTGTGTGTGTGTGTGTGTGTGTGTGTGTGTGTGTGTGTGTGTGTGTGTGTGTGTGTGTGTGTGTGTGTGTGTGTGTGTGTGTGTGTGTGTGTGTGTGTGTGTGTGTGTGTGTGTGTGTGTGTGTGTGTGTGTGTGTGTGTGTGTGACCATGTTAAAGCTGTCATTAAAAGAGACAGGGAGTTTGAGGAAATGATCAGGTTCATTCCTCAGAGGATTGGTTCCCACAGTAGTGGTACCCCCCCCCCCCAACATCAGTCTCTAAAGTACATACTTAAGTCCTCTTTAGGGGGTAAATTAATCCTGCACGGTTAGGGACAAGATTTTGGAGAGCTTCGCCTCAGAGGCTTTTGGGACAGGAACTGCTGCACACACAAACACACACGCAGACACGCGCGCACACACACACACACACACACACACACACACACACACACACACACACACACACACACACACACACACACACGCACACGCACACACACGTGCACACCACACACAAACTCACAGGAGTGGAGCTCCTTAAAGTTTGACAGTGGGGTGTGATGGGGGTTTGTAATGCGCATGAGAATTAACCCTGCCCCCCCCATAGTGTTATTCACTGGATCTGTTTTGACGTTAGTCGCACCTTTGTTTCTGGTCTCCCGCCACTTTTCCCTCATTCCTCATTTCCCTCATTCTTCATCACTTCAGTCTCTTAATCTGTCCTTGTTCCCCTGGGTGCTGACCTCTGCACCCAGCCGTGACCATATCCTAGCCATTGTCCCCCGTCCCGGGGAAGCCTATAGCGGTCTGAAAGGCCTCTTAAAAAACAGTGTGCTATTAGTTTTAAGTCGCCATGCAGATTGGGTGGCTATAGGTTTTTTTTTTAAAGTCTTTCGTTTCTTTTTTGTGTCTTTAAGGAAAGAGGGAAGTTTCTTTTTTTGAAGTTGAATTACGTTTCAGCAGGGGCCATGGCGAGAGCCTAATTGGCCAGGTTTTTCTTTTTTTGATGGTGCGGACTTGGACTTTAACCACAGGAGCACCTTCCAACACTTCCCTTTGATGTTCACCCCTGAGCGTTTGGTTGTGAGGTCATGTTTTCAAGCCGGTGTTTTTTTTTTTTAAGCAGCCTTACTCTGTTGTTACCGTGCCTTTGGGTTGAGGCGTGCTTGTCTTTAGACAGTGTATATAAACTATGGTTTGACTCTTCCAAGGAGAGGTGGGCGACACGCCAGAATATAGCAGACAGAATGCAGACGGGAAACGTATGCGTGTCTGCGTCTGTGTGCGAGTGCACGCACGCTATAGTGGAGTGTGTGTTGGCTCTATGGTAGATAGAAAGCATACCAGAATAGAATTGCATTCAGTGTTTTTTTTTTGAGAGCTCAGGACATCAGATCTGAGGCCAGGAAGGGTGGATCACATTTAACGTACGTTCAGAGTCAGTCAAACCAGAGAGCTGCTCCCTTCAGCAGCTATCATTTTACTGTAAACATATGCGTATCGTATTGACCCATAAATATGAGTAATTGGACAAAGTACTGAAAGAAAACTAGATTCAATATTAGAATGTATAATATCGTCTCTGTCGGGTGGGAACCCGAAGTACAAAATTGTTACTTTTCAGGATTCAAATAAAAAAATATCAAAAGTAGCAGATCTATAAGCTGGAAGTTTCGAGCTTGCAGATCTGCTACTTTTGAGTGACGCTGTAGTGTGATCAAGTAGGGCGCTAATTTACAAGAAAACACAGTAACAAAGTAAGAATATGGAGATAAGAGGTTTCTGCTCCGACAGCAACGATATATACAAACTTTGCAACCCGTTATCATCTCGTCCATCTGTGTGTTCAGATTTTGGTGCACAGCAATGGCCGGGTTATTCCATGATAGAAAGAAATAGGCTCTCTCTTTCTCCTTTTCTCCCCCTCTCCCTCCCGTTCTCCCTCCCGTTCTCCCTCCCCTCTCACTCTCCCTCTCTCACTCTCTCTTGCTGATCGAGCTCTGGTCTGACATCAACTGTTGCCTATACCAACGCCGATTTGCACTGGCGTCGGGCTCGGGCGTGTCCATATTTACCGATGATCTGATCCTCTTAAATCTTCAGAAGTCCATATGGTCTAGTGGTAGTGAATATTTTTTCTCATATGGTGGATGTCTCAATTTTCAACAGACCACAACTGGGGGAAAAAAATACGAGTCAAGCTACTACTGCAAGACCATTATAAAAAGTCTAGTGTTTATTGCTGTGAGACTGGACTGCTAATGAAGAGAGAAGAGAGACTGTTGATCAAAGCCTGTGTGTGTGTGGGGGGGAGGTGCGTGTGTGCGTGGGGGGGAGGTGCGTGTGTGTGTGCGTGCATGTGTGTGAAGGAGTCTGGCTTTTAGAGGGGAGAGAGGGAGATACTGTAAGTGTTGTGGTGTGAAGGTTTTGACTGAGGAGGAGACAAGGAGAGATGGATTCCCTGGAAAAATAGGGAGAGTGGTGAACTACTGTAGGAGCGAAAACTGTGTTTAGGAGTGAAAACTGTTTATATGTGTGTGTGTGTGTATGTGAGTGTGTGCATGCTTGCGTTGGTGGGTTTGTGTTCATTTTCTGTAGCTATTTGCACGATTCTGCATGTCGCTGCATGCTTCCACAGTCAGTGACACACAATGCATTCCTTTGTGCCCACATGTGCGATGTCCACCTATCTAGGTCTTGTGTGTGTGTGTGTGTGTGTGTGTGTGTGTGTGTGTGTGTGTGTGTGTGTGTGTGTGTGTTGCTGCTCTGATAAGGGGGATGAGTTTTCCCAGGTCTGCTGTCTCTTTCATCAGTGGTGGGGTGGCAGTGTTCCCAGGGTCACTGCGATGACCCTGCCTGTACACTATCATTATACCCCTGGCTGTTACATCATCACCTCATTACACAGACCTACCGCACCAGTGCACGCACGCACACACGCATGCGTGCACACACACACACGCACACGCATGCACTTGATACAAAGCTCTGTGTTCTTGGATACAGAAAGGGGAGGGAGGTTGATGGGAGAGATGTGCTTGCTTTGATGAAGAGTGAATAAACAAAGTGAGAGAGAAGGGGCGGGGGGGTGCAAGGACATGTCTAGACTTGAGTCAGTGGTCAGAGAGTGAAGCCGGCCAGAGAGAGCTGGTCAGCACTGTCCAAGTACCCCCATCCAAAATAACAAATAAATAAGAAGCACTGTGTGTGTGTGTGTGTGTGTGTGTGTGTGTGTGTGTGTGTGTGTGTGTGTGTGTGTGTGTGTGTGTATGTGTGTGTGTGTGTGTGTGTGTGTGTGTGTGTGTGTGTGTGTGTGTGTGTGTGTGTGTGTGTGTGTGTGTGTGTGTGTGTGTGTGTGTTTCCCTTTGCTCTTTATTAGCGATGCTAGGCAACAGCAGTGGCAACAGCCTCCCACACCTGCGGTTCACCATGCCAATGTGCCAATCTAGCCCACTCCCCCCAACAACACCACACACACACACACACACACCTGGCCCTGCATGGTACTTGTGAGCAGTGGCCCAAAGAAGCCTGTCTTTGTTCATTCTAGTTTTAAGAAGAGAGTGTTAATGACCTCTCCGTCCCTCCCTCCCTCTGCCCCTCTCTGTCTTTCTCAATCTCTCTCCATCTCTCACTCACTCTCACTCTCTCAACTAAAGACACTGTGTGTTCATGATGATCTCTTGTCTCTGCAGCACCCCCTCTCACCCCCAGCCCCAACCTCCTATATCCTCTTTCTCTCCTTCTTGTATTCGTTCATTTGTTAACTGGTTAAAACCGGGAAAGCGTCTGTGTCAAATTATTTTAGCATTACAAGATATACAAGCTCACAGTGCATCACTTCGTGCCAGGCTGTGAGCTTGAACATCTGCTATTTTTTAACATTAAAAAAAAAGAATTAAAGACACAAATCTTCTCTTCGGGGGGTCCCTGGCACAAAAAAAAATCAGATGGGGGTCCGTGGCCATATATATATATCAATTTGGGGGTCCTCCTTGTTGGTACGAAAAAGTTTGAGAACTACTGATTTGGAAGGCATTTGTAGAATGGGCCTCTGGTCTTAATGGGTTAAGAAGTACTGCAGAGACAGACAGAGCCTATTCACTGGGGAGCAGTCAGTGTGGAGTGTCAAACACCACTGGCACTGGATGCTGCAGGGAGCTGAGCCATGGGGATACATGATACCATTATATACTGCACTGCCAGTCTCTGATAGCCACACACCAGAATAGAAACAACTGGAACACTAGAGGCATTTAGCCAAAGGACTGCTGGCTCATTACTTGTTGATTAACAGCCTACAGTGATGGGAATTATCGTTCGTTTCAGTGACTCGAGCTCATTTTGTTCCTGTTCACTAAAAAGATGAGTTCCAATGATTCGTTCAGAGTTGACTGACTGAACTTCGCGTCACCAGGCTTTGCACACAGAGGAAAATAAACGACTACTTTTGAGGAAGTGACCGAGTTCGTTCCCGTTCACCAAAAAGAACCAATCACTTCGAACGAATCGCTTGTGCCTTTTCACCAAAAGAATTTACTGTAAAATGAGTATGAACCAAATTATATGTATTTGAGAGCAGTGTGTGTCAGTACTCTCTAGCTCTGTGGTTCAACATTTTCATATTAAGGACCCCCATATTGATATGTATTTGGCCGCAGACCCCAATTTGTAAAGCTGTTGTGCCAGGGAGGGACCCCCACAAGACAAGATTTGTCAAAAGATTTTGAAAATAGCAGATCTACGACTACAAGCTCACAGCGCTTTGTGCTTGCGACGCGTTGAACTTGTGAGATGTTGTATGCATAAAATCTTGTAGATCTGCAATTTTCGAATATCCAAAATATTAAATAGGGCTTGAGTGTTTAAACTGTTCCTCATTTTGCTGCGGGACCCCTTGGAACCCCCTCAAGGGCCCCTGGCAGGCCCCTGGACCCCCACTTTGAGAACCAACCGCTCTGGTTAGCTTCATTGACTTGGTATAAGCCACGCAAAGGTGTGATTTTGGCTCCGCGGGCCTCTTCTCCTGTGATCGGAGATTTAAGAGCGTGAAAATGTCTCTGACATGTCGCCTTTGAAAATGTGATGACTGCGTGGTTATTCTTCTGTGCTGTGGGTGAAAAAAGCCCTTTACGCTTTGCTTTGGAGGAGCACAGCTGGTTGCGATCAGTGAACTGTGTTGGGGGGGGGGGGGGGGTGTAGAAGAGTCTGAGGAGGAATTTGGGGGTGTTGCCTTTCTATCTTTTGCCTCCCACCACCCCTCCCTCTGTCGCTCAATCCCTCCCCAGCCAGCCGGCTCCCCCCCTCCCTCCCTATTCGAGTGTGTGTGTGTGTGTGTGTGTGTGTGTGAGAGATAGAAGAGTGTAGTACAGTGTTGCCATGTCTGCTTATTATAAGCGACTTTGGGATTGTTTTTCTGTAAAGTTGGTAGTTGTGGGTTGTGGGTTTATTTTGGCTTGTTTCTAAAGTGCAGTTGCTTATTTGGCCTTGTTTTAAAAAAAAAAAAATATATATATATATATAGTAGTTCTTAAATATTTTCATGTCAAGGACCTCCAAATTAATTGATGTATTTGTCCCTAAACCCCCATCTGAAAACATTTTGGGCCAGGGATCCCCATACACGATTTTTGTTGTTAAACTCAGCCAATTTCTTTTCACATTTTCTTCCAATTTTCTTTTGGAAATAGCTGATCTGTGTAGATCTGCTATTTTCAAATAGCCGATACAGTAAAAGTGCTCATGTGGCCAGTGGCCTACCGGTATAGTCGCTTCTTTTTGGGCTTGTTTTCCTAGACCTGGTTGCTTATTCCTCTCGCAGAACCTGGCAACACTGGTAGAGTAGAGTGTAGTAGTAAGCCCAGGCACTGCGGGAGAGAGAGTGTCAGCAGGCAGGGCAGCACTGCTTGCTTTTCTCCTACAGGCGGTTCCCTTCTATTCACCGGCATCAGCAGACAGAGACATTAACAACCCGGTGGATTTTCTTTTCTTTCTCGCGCTAATAAGCCGGGGCTTTTATAGTACAGTATGTATATCTTATAGTATAGTATGTTAAACGGGTGAAACGGACGTTAAGGCATTAGAATGAACGGCAGAATGCTGCATTTCCAGGGTCCGCAGCAGCAGCAGCAGCGCGCTGGGAGGACAATGCACTTTCTGTCAAGGTAAACGGATGGATGGCAAAGACTAATTGATTGACGCATTTTTTGTGACATTGGTGTCGATTAGTGTCATGATGATGGCTTGTTTAGGACACTGTCCTATCGGAATGTTGAGCTGTCAGGATAAAGGGGAAGAAATATTCCTAATGAAGATGAATGGATTGTATGTTGAATGAACGATGAATGAAAAATATGTTTGCTTTACATATTTTTTTCTTTCTTTGATCACTACTCGTTTATTTAATGTTTTTGTAGTATTGTATATTTGTCTGTCGTTTAAATGTTTCGATGAATTGAATTCACATGGACCCCAATGGAAACAAGCCATGGTGCTTTCTTGGGTTTAATCCTTTTAGCAGCCCTTGTATCATTTATTTTAGTTTTTTTTGCAAACTGTAAAATAAAGTATTCAATCAATCAGTCAATCACGCGCCCCGGTGTGGCGCCCTATAGGCACCAATAGGCTACGTGCGTAAAAAGCATGCAGCGTGCCGGTTCATTGATACAAAATAAATACAATAATTATAATCAGCAGCTCTCTGTGAAGAGTTTATTTAATCTTTGGTAAAAAAAAAAAAAAAGAGGCTCAGTTGATTACAGTTTATTCGCTGTACTAGACCGACTAGAGGGCTTTTTTTCCCAGCGTTTTTTTCTCGCATGCTGTCTGTCTGTGGTCTAGCCGCTCTCCGTCTGCAGTGCTGCTTTTAACACGTTGAATCAGCATCGACTTAATAGTTGACATTATACTGTCAATGCTGCATAATGCTGGAGCTCCCCTGGATCACAGGCAGCCCTTTTATCACTACAATAGGAAGTCATCGCAGAGGAAACCATGCTGTTAACAGGTCGTACTACTGATGGAGAGACTGATTAGTGAGAGAGCGAGAGGAGCTAATGAATGTCAATGGGTGTCTGTCTATCTGTCTGTGTGCGTGCGTGTGCGCACGTTCGTGCGTGAGCGTGTTAGTTAACGGTTTATTTCACTAATGCACCAGGAGGGCTGCGTTTTATGGTCGGGTCCCTGGCCTCTATTGTCTCTGGAGAATAGGATGACAGCGGCAGGCTGCCTGTGGAGAGGCAGGTATGTGTGTGTGTGTGTGTGTGTGTGTGTGTGTGTGTGTGTGTGTGTGTGTGTGTGTGTGTTTGCATGTGTGTGCGCGGGGCGGTGGTGGGTGTGTTCGCATTGATCCGATGCGGGGACCATGACTGCATTCTCCGTGCATGTGTGTGCATGTGTGTGTGACCTATATTCTAAAAACACACTCCTCTACACCCAAAGCTTCTCCCTGGTATTATATCATCCGTGATTGGGTAAAAAGAAGCAAGCCTCCTTCATATCATTGTGCCCACTGTACTGTACTGCCATGTGAGTTACACAACCAACCACATGTAATACTGTGGTCTACTACTGTAGCCCAGTCCCAGTGGTTCTCAACCTGTGGGTCGGGACCCCCAGGGGGGTCCCCACATGATTTCTTTTTTGGGGGGGTCCCCAGATGACAGTCCCCAGTTCAAACTTCAAATATGATTATTTTGGGGGGTCACACCCTGAAAAGGCTGAGAACAACTGCTAGTCTATACTGCATGATTTATGCAGGTCTCTGTTAGACGGGTGACGGTGACATTGGTGATGAATGATGAGTAGCCTATTTTAGAACAGGGCATCTCAAGCTTTTTCATTGCAATGACTTCCAGTTTGATATTGATGTGACATAGCTCTGTTTAACACAATGCTGTATACCCCCTCCAACTGTATATAGAGCTACTTTCCCCATTTTCTTAAACAGTTTTTATGATATTTTCACACTTGCTTTGGCAATGTAAACATATGTTTTCTCATGCCAATAAAGCTCATTTCCATTTCCAATTGAAATTGCCATTGGTTCTCAAAGTGGGGTATGGGGACCCCTAGAGGTCCTTGCAGGGGGGTTTCCAGGGGTCCCCAGCAAAATATGTTAATACAGCATCACAATCATTTCAACCACTTTATCTATTTACACGTTGGCTATTCAAAAATAGCAGATGTACAAGCGCTGCGAGCTTGTACATCTGCTATTTTTGAACATTTTTTAAAAATCTTGAAATCTTGACTTATATATAAAAAAACATTGCTTTTATTAAAAGGAGCATCGATTAAAATGTATGAAAACCAAAAAAATATAGTCATTAAAAACTACAAACTTCCTTCTTGAAGTAAAAACTTGACTTGTCATCAGGGTTTCTCATGACAGACACACACACACACACGCGCGCGGTCGCGCACACACGTGGTATTGATTGTGCATGTGTGTGCGGAGTGGGGGGTGGGGTTGTTTTTGCTCTTTTTTGGGTGACTGACCCCCGGTACCCATCGACCTTTTATGTAAACCCATTAGAGCAGAGTGGTCTGATCAGGACCATTAGACACACACACACACACACACACACACACACACACACACACACACACACACACACACACACACACACACACACACACACACACACACACACATGCTGGTGAGTAACGGTTACTACGACTGATGTCAGGATTGGCCCTTTTTGTCGCACGTCAGCAGACAGACTGCACACACACATACACAGACCGATTAGCAGTGGTGTAAAGTAATTTACTCAAGCACTGTACTTAAGTATTTTTGGGGTATTTTCACTTTACTGGAGTATTTCCAAATTTCTATACTTTTACTCCACTGCAATTATGTGAAAACTTTAGTTACACCTTTGTAGATTTTGATTACTATTACAAAACATACATAATACATTACCCACTTCAGCCCTATATACATTTCGGCCATTTGAAAAAGCTCACAATGCGTTGCATTCAAAAGATTTTTATACATTTGAAAACTCGTGAAATGGGACATTCTGCATAATGAGTACTTTCTACTTTTGGTAGAAAGTACATTTGATACCAATACTTTTGTACTTTTACTCAAGTACATTTTTCATTCCAGACTTCTACTTGTAACACAGTATTTCTACATTGCAGTATTGATACTTTTACTTAATTGTAGTACTTTTTCCACCACTGCAAACCGATTAGCGATCTCAGGCCCAGCCTCCCACAGGGCCAACTAGGGTGTGTTACTGTGTTTATCTGTGTATTTCTGTGTTTGAATTGGAACCGTATGCTTACACAGCCTGGCTGTCAAACGGCTGATAAACGGCCCAAAACACAGCATCTGTCTCCCACTGTCTCTCTCTCTCTCTCTCTCTCTCTGTCTGTCTGTCTCTCTCTCTCTCTGTCTGTCTGTCTCTCTCTCTCTCTGTCTGTCTCTCCCTCTCTCTGTCTGTCTGTCTGTCTGTCTGTCTGTCTGTCTGTCTGTCTGTCTGTCTGTCTGTCTGTCTGTCTCTCTCTCTCTCTCTCACACACACACACACACACACACACACACACACACACACACACACACACACACACACACACACACACACACACACACACACACACACACACACACACACACAAAGTATTCAAGAAAGTCCCACAGCCAAACACATGATTGAATCCAGAGGCGTTATCAGCGAATGTGTGTGTGTGCGTGCATGTGTACAGTATGTATATGCATGTGTCAGTATGTGTGTAATCCAACACTAAGCAGCATGCATCATTAGAAAGGCAGCCACGGCCAACACAAAGATTTGATCAACACTATATTAGTTCATAGCAGAGTCAGAGAGAGAGAGAGAGAGAGAGAAAGAAAGAGAGAGAGAGCAGTCCAATATCAACTCAGTGTGTGTCTCCACTTGCTTGTCAGACTGTGAGTGTGCGCACCCGCGTGCGTGTGTGAGTGTGTAAGAGCGGTGTCATCTGTCTGAAAACTATGCAAACAGCCAACTCATCATGATCTGCCCGTGTTTAAATCGACCCCCAACTCCTTTCTACTGCTATACTGAATCTTAAGACCTTGTCACTTCATCAGCTTTATGAAGCTTTATGACCTCGCATTCATTAATATACTGTACATCGCACCCACACACTAAACCTTCTTCACTCCAGTCCCATTATACAAATACCACATAATCAGTTTAATCTGGGGTTAGTCCGATCATAATATTATGACTGGGCCGGTAGATCATGCACAGGGGTTCGAAGGGTTCCATTTTTGTACGGTCTCAGAGTTAAAATGATCGTACAGGATTTTACAGTGGAGCTATTAGACTGGAGTTATTCACCTGTGGCTGTGAAGTACTCGGAGGCAAAGTGAAAACTGGTCGTCTGATTGACTCATTGGGCTTTTTATGGCTTCCTGTCCGGAGCTGGATCATTAGAGACCTAGTGTTTCAATTAACACATGTGGAGCAGAGAGACAGACAGACAGACAGACAGACAGACAGACAGTTTTATGCTAGTTTTTTTTTACTTATTTGATGTAACACAGCTCTGTTTACACCTTTCTTTGTTATATTTTAATTGTACTTGTATTTCTTATATTTGGTTAGTTTATTTCACACTTGCTTTGGCAATCTGTTTCCCTCGACAGAGAGACCGAGAGAGACTCAAGGTTTTTTGTGCGAGCTCCATCGTTTTGTTATTTCCAGAAAGAGAAAGGAAAAAGAAGAGGGGTGGGGGGGGGGGGAGCAAAGAGAAGAAAGACAAATCAAACGACAGATAGACTAGAGAATGAGACAGAGGTCACTCGGACAACACCTGCAGGACTGGGTGCTGCTGGGGTCAAAGGTCGGTCCTGTTAGTGGCTGGAACTTGTTATGTGTACAAACATAACAACACTGACTCAACTGCTGTCACTAAACTGTCTGTGTGTGATGTGTCTGGAGGAGGCAATAATGTATGAACATCAGTCTAAATTTACCCTGGCACTTGTTTATGCCCAAAATGTATGGATATACAGGTTTTGTAGCAATTGTAGAAATATTAGGCCTTAATTGTGGAATGTTCAAGCATGTTCTAATCGTGTATACTTTACATTACTTAAGACCATTGGCATTTTCTATTTTTTTTTCGTATTTTGGAAAAAATTGCCAAATTAACATCGAGGTGCCCACTCTTCCCCAGTTACCAGTCAAATCACATGATTGTTTTACTCTGGCTGTGTGTGTATTTGTTAATGAACTCTGACATCGTTCTATGATGAAGTGAATGAGTTGACCTTGCCCTGCGCGCAAGGTCACCAGGGAGGCCTGAGAGTAAAATAACAGATGCTTGTAACCTGTGCATGTAACACACACACACACACACACACACACACACACACACACACACACACACACACACACACACACACACACACACACACACACACACACTTTTAATAGTACACACAGGAGCCTGTGTTCACAAACAGGGCTCATATTTTCACGAGGTGTGCTTCCCGTGGTTTAGTGAGTGTTTCTGTTACATCAAAGGAAACGAGAGTCCCACAGCCAGACACACTGCACCTCCTAAAGCCCCCATTTAGACTTTGTCGCACGGCAAATAGCCAATCGGGGCGCGCTCGGGTGGCGCAGTGGTAAAGTAGCTGCACGCCACCACTTGAATCCGCTTTGTCGAGAGCGTCTATATACGTACACAATTGGCCCGTGTTCGGGGGAGGGAAGCCGGGCGGGGAGTGCGATATTTGTCACTGCATGTACTCCTACGGGCTGGGGCGGCATGCACCTGTCAGCAGGGAGTGTTGAGCGGGAGGCTCTTCGTCCTCCCGGTGGGGGCTCCTCACTGGCAGGTGAGTCAGTAGAATACAACAGCGGTGAATGTGTGTGGGGAGGAATTATTTGGCATGACGACTAAATTGGGGAGAAAAAAGGGGTAAAAAGCTATAAAGAAAACTTAACGGAATCTGAGCCCTTTGACTTCAGCAAACGTGGAGTAACATTACTGCAAGAGCACAGTGTCTTGCTTGCTAGACGCGATACTTACACAGCGTTCAAAAGAAAGGTAAAAAAAATATGTGGTTATGCTTTGGAAATGCAGGAACTTTGATTAGCGGACAATGTGTTGTATTGAGACATTTCGGGGTTTTCTCTGAGTAATCAGTTTTTGAGTCGAACGTGCCGCTCTCCAGGGTGGAAAGTGAGACCGCTCCTCCAGTTTGTGTTGGATCAGGGATCAGGCCTGTGGATTCAGACTTTATTGGAACACATTTGTGTGTGTGTGTGTGTGTGTGTGTGTGTGTGCAGCCTGATCTCCAGAGAATACCGTAACATTGCACGGAACAGTGCACTTCATTCCGTGGATAGTCGCCTCGGAACTCCCAAATTGCGTGCATATGTACGGCGAGTCCCACGGTGGGCGTAACCAGTCGCAACACGGAAAAACCCGGAAGCAGAGCAGTCCCCACAATAAAATTTACGATTCTGTGCCTATCGGTACATAACTCAAACGGCGCTGAGTAGGCACAGGCGAATGTCCCACCGTTCAGGACGGCAACTCGGTCGCCTTAGCTCCCTCGGTGGTCCTTCACGGGGGGACAATTCGCCTGTGACTGCGCGCCTCCGAAATGGTTTTGTCACAAGGCAGCGCCGTACCATATGCACGCAATTCGGGAGTTCCGAGGCGGCTATCCACGGAATGAAGTGCACTCGTTCCGTGCAATGTTACGGTAATCTCTGGAGATCGGGTTGGTGTGTGTGTGTGTGTGTGTGTGTGTGTGTGTGTGTGTGTGTGTGTGTGTGTGTGTGTGTGTGTGTGTGTGTGTGTGTGTGTGTGTGTGTGTGTGTGTGTGTGTGTGTGTGTGTGTGTGTGTGTGTGTGTACACACTTGCACATGTGTGTTCTGTCACATGGGTGGGATACTGGTGGGGCACATATACATCACAGTTTTGTGTAGTGTGTGTGTGGGGGGGCGCATACCCACATACATCATGGGTATGTGTGTGTGTGTGTTGGGGAGTTTCAGGGAGTGGAACCCCGGAATGGGATGCCTGGAATGTGAACCGCATGTTTTGCGTGGCCCGAGGTCTTGGAATGTGTCTACTAAACGCACTGTAATGGCTTTAAATGGGCGTGACCGACGGCTGTGTGTATTATGAGTGACAGCAGGTGAAGGGTATTCACAAGGCCTCCGGGGCTCGACTTGTCAAATTCCCCGAAGGCCTTTTTTCTCTCTGCCTTCCTTGGCGTGTCATATACTCACACTTATACACTGCCACCTGTGAGCTTCACCCACAGCGTGAGAGCAGTGTGTGTGTGTGCGTGCATGTGTGTGTGTGTGTGTGTGTGTGTGTGTGTGTGTGTGTGTGTGTGTGCGTGTGCGTGTGCGTGTGCGTGTGTGTTTGCGTATTTGAATAGGTGTCTGCTTTATCTCAGCCAGTAGGAGTGAAAGAGTATCTCTGCTCCAGTCAATGGGCCTTTCATTCTTTTTGTTCAGGCGGTGTTTGGACAACCTCTGGCAGGTAGCTGGCGGTGTTCTATTCTGCTCTATGGTCTCTTTGTGTCTCGAACTTCGCCCCAACCAAAACCATACGGTGACGGTCACATTTGATTCCTATTTTGGTTAAGGCGGTACGCCCGGGACTCTGGCCTTGCTGGCCTGTCTGTCTGTCTTGTCAGTCTGTCTGTCAGTCTGTCTTTGTCACTTGCTCTCTCCCTCTCCCTCTCCCTCTCCCTCTCCCTCTCCATCTCTTTCTCTCTCTCGCTGTCTTCCATTACCTTTATATCCTCCAATCGCTTCTGGGAAATTAAATGAACCTGTTTGGCCTCTTACTGTAGGTCTTCAGGTCAAGATTGATTGATTGAATTGAATACTTTTTGGTTAACAGTACATGTAGTACAGCCAAAAGTATCTGCTAAGGATAACACAACAAGCCCCTGGGGGGCCTGTTTCCAATGTGGTCCATTGAACTCAATTCATCAGCTGTTCAACTAAGCCCAATTGTATTTTGAGGTCAGCCTCGCCGTTAGGTTAGCTTTGAGTTTGGGCAGGGAGTCGAGATCTTTAATGTCTTTTGGTAAGGCATTCCACATATTGTTGGCAGTATAGTAGAATGCATCCCCCCCCCCCCTCGTTTGAGCCGATTTAGGGGGAACGAGGTCAGATGAGTTCCCTCTGCTGTTACGCCCATGGGCATCGCTTACTCAGTTGGACAGATACATGGCATTGCTCCTTTGAGTATCTTAAAGACCAGGCACATTGCTAGTTGCTGTTTACAGTACCTCCATCTTACCCCTGCCCAGATATTCTATCCTCCATCAGGCCCACTTAAAGTATTAACTGACTCATTCCTCCAATGTCTATACGTATCTGTTGAATTAACGCATAGATGCCATGGTGGCAACTAGCAGCTCCATTGCTGTTATCTAAATAAAAGGGAGCCCGCTATGCAAATAACAGTGGAATTAAGTGAAATTCTTCTTCTTCTTCCAATGTAGTTTATTATGTGTGCTTGTAACAGTGGAGCAGTTGTTCTGGGGCCAGGCATCTGGTGTCCATGTTGTGGCCACTGCCCTTTTCCTGGGGACAATCACTCTCACACGTCACACTGTCACCATGGTTTCCCCATCTGCTCTGCTGCGCGTGTGTGCGCGCACGCGCGTGTGTGTGTGTATTTGCGGGTTATTCACTCTGCCCCATGTTATATTGCGTTTGTAATATACTAATAATACATTTGCAAATTGGAGACGCACACTGACAGGGTGTGTGCTTAACCCAATAAGAACTGAGGCCTACAAATGGACCCCCAAAATTTGACCGCGGACCCCCCCCCCCCAGATCTGAAAATGTTTTGTGCCAGGGACACCCAGAAGAGAAAATTTGTGTTAAAAAATGCCAAATTATTCAAAAAAATTCAAACGCTTTCAAGATTTAAAAAAATAAATACTCAAAAATAGCACATGAACATGCTCGCAGAGCGGCACGAAATGACGCGCTGTGAGCTTGTAGATCTGCTATATTTGAGAACCACTGTTTTAAACCACTGATCTAAATCCTTAGAGTTTTCTGAAAAATGTATGTTGCTATATATATATAGCTAAAATCGAAAGTGGGACAGATGCTTTCCTGGCTTTAATGGGTTAATTGTCATAACAATTTCTGTGTGGCTCTTGTCTATACAGTACGTCAGTGCACCATCTTAATCCTCCTCTTGTCCAAACAGACAGAATCTATGCCTCTTCTCACCACCTGCAGGATGAGTGTAATTTCATAGCAGTTGTGTATATACACTCTGTATTTGAGAGTTTTCTCTTCCAGCTTTCTTCTTAATGGTGGGGTCACACTAAACTTTATTACTTTGCTGTACACTCTGCTGATGAAGACACAGCTGTGGTGGAACCATTGGATGTGTGTGTGTGTGTGTGTGTGTGTGTGTGTGTGTGTGTGGTACTCGCACAGCTGCTTCAAGTTACCAGCGACCAGGGAGAAGCGTGCTTCATTTAAAAAGTGGTACCTCCCTCTCATTCTCTCTCTCTCTCCCATTCCCTCGCTCGTCCCCCTTCTTTCAAACCAAAACATCCCCCTTGTGTGCCGTTACAACTTCACATGGTCCGTTAGGTCAGCTGACAGGGCTGACTGGGAGGAGGGCCAGATGGGGAAACTCTACCCCAGGATTGAGCCCCCTGTCCTGGGCCCCTACTCTCCGGGGTTCCCCCCCTGTCAGTTCCTCTCTGGTTCTCTATGCTGGAGTCGGGGCATGTGTGTGTGTGTGTGTGTGTGTTTTCTCCTAACACTCCGCCCCAGAACAGACCCATTTAAGAGGGTTATTTAAGAGTCCATTTCGCCAGGTCCCTGGAGCGCCGTCCCTCTCCAGAATCCTGTGGAGTCGTGCTGAGACGAGGTGTGGGACTTTAGATGTATAGCTCATGGTTGCCCGAAGAGGGTCAAGGGTTACTGGGTCATCTCAGAACGGTGTTGTTCTTACTACAGAGACACACAGACTCCTCCAGACTCCACACGTCCCAGACTCTTCTCCCTCCTGACTCCCAAAACTGTGGGACCAACTCCCCAAATCTGCAGTTAGAACTGCAGACTCACTCCCAATTTTTTTGCCGCAATCTGAAAACATCACCTCTTCAGACTCCACCTCAGCCCATAGCACTTGACCTAGTTATGATGACGACCATGCAGACTTGCATGTGTTTACCTTGCTTATTTTAAGTCACTCTTGAGTAAGAGCGTCTGCTAAATGCCTAGATTGTAAATTGTACAGACACGCTGTGAGGTATTCGTGTTCTTCTCAATAAATGTAGAGCAAAACTATTCGTCTCAGTCGGTCACGCTGTCCTTAACGACGCCTACACACACCACTGGGGAGTCATTTTAAAGATGCCTTCCTCTGCTTATAAGTCATTTGTATGCTTTATTGCATCTATGAAAACCTGAAGATGCAGAAAACCCACAATATAGTATGTACAGGGTGGGAAACCGAAGGCTAAAAAACAAAAACTGCAGATGTGCAACTGCATCCGAACCACATGAACCTTGGCATCCCTATTCTTTGGCAAGTTCACAACTCGACGCGTTATGAACTTGTAGATCAGCTATTTTTGAGTTTTAGAGTGTAGAGGGAAAAAAGGAGGTGGCCTAGTATATAGACCCCTGGGAGACTCCGGTCAACTAATTATACATTTATATTGTTCAAGTGGTTAAGTCTTGTTTGGACTGCCAGGGCCAGGGTGCCTTGGCCTGCATAGTGACCCATGATGACCCTGCCATGGACAGAAGAAAGAAGATTAGTTGTCATTTTTCGTCTGGAAGCTGTCTCCTATACAATAAAGTCTTCTGTCTACCTCCAGACTGAGGCTCACCTCTTCCCCCAGGCACCTCTGCTCTCCTTTTAGGGTCTTCTCTGTCCTCCTTTGACAGAGCTGCAGCGCTGTGAAGACGGTGTGGAAGTGACTTTGACTCCTCCAGTGGATTTTTGGGTGGGGTGCGAAACAGTTCCCTCTTTCGATCTCATGCTCCGGGGCTGCATTTCTCAACCAAAAGTTCTTACATGAACCTTGGACTCGTCTTCCATTGTTGTTCGACACCGCTGCTTAATCTCACTGAGCCGAGGTTCGGTTTTCAGAGCCAAGACAACTCTTTCTCGGTTAGTGGCCTGCCTGCTGGACGGTGCACACACTTCATCTGGCTACCCATGAATAGAGAGAGATCCTTGGGAAGATAAACTGTCTCTGTAGTCTAGTCAAGAAAGACCTCCGCTAGTTTATCTCTGTTTTACGGTTTCTTCTCATGCCTGTCTCAGTCTGTATGTCTGTTGGCCTGTCTATCTGTTTGTCTGTTCGTTGGCCTGTCTGTATGGTGGTCTCCCTCTGTCCGTGTGCCTCATGGCACGCTTCCTTCAAATACATTTCTCTTGCGCGCGCACACAGACGCACACACACACACACACACACACACACACACACACACACACACACACACACACACACACTCCCCCTCGGTGGTTAGCAAGGAAGAGAGAAAAATCCCTCTCGCTGAGCGCGCTGAGTGTGAATGTGCTTCATTGCCTTTTTAGTGCTTCGACTTTCCATCCACAGAGCAGCAGCCAGGCATGTGTAGAATGTGTCCCCTCGCCCGGGGTGAAGACTCTGAGGAACCATTTTGCCTCGGCACACACTTCCACGCACGTCGTCCCAGTCAACTCAAGACACACACACACGCCTTTGAGCGAGGGCCAAAGTACGCAGTCTGGCTGGCTTGGTCGACGTGTCCCTCAAGGACTGACTGGTGACTTGAGCAAAAAGCTGCCGTTTTCCATCAGCTAGTAACCTCACACACTTCTGACAGCTAATTCAACTTTTTTACTCCTGGAGACACAGGGGGACAGTAGTAATTCATTTTGTGTGTGTGTGTGTGTGTGTGTGTGTGTGTGTGTGTGTGTGTGTGTGTGTGTGTGTGTGTGTGTGTGTGTGTGTGTGTGTGTGTGTGTGTGTGTGTGTGTGTGTGTGTGTGTGTGTGTGTGTGTGTGTGTGTGTGTGTGTGTGTGTGTGTGTCCAGGCCATTGCTGTCAAGGCTGTGATTGTCAAAAGGACAGCTAGGTTGCAGTGTTTAGGGATGTGACCCCCATTTCTCTATGTACACATGCTGTACAAACACACACACACTCACTTACTGAGATACACACAGAAACACACACACACGTCACCTCTAGCTGAGACCCCTGTCCGGCTCTGATCCTGGTGACAGATGGAATTAGCAGTAATTATGTGCTCATTAACTCCAGCCTGCTCTGTAATCCCCTTTAATACCCAAATGCTGCTGTGTGTGTGTGTGTGTGTGTGTGTGTGTGTGTGTGTGTGTGTGTGTGTGTGTGTGTGTGTGTGTGTGTGTGTGTGTGTGTGTGTGTGTGTGTGTGTGTGTGTGTGTGTGTGTGTGTGTGTGTGCGCGCGCGCAAACGCAAACGCCTGCCCAAGCCGGCTATATCACAAACTGTTCCTTTTCACATCATGAAAGAGGGGATGAAGAGTAAATAACTTATAAAAACGTCAGCAGAGGAAATTAATTTCTCCGTTTGGTGTTTACTCGCAGCACAGGGTAGGCTGTCCTGTGAACACAAGCGTGAATTACATCCTGTCAGTGGCTTACTATGAAGTGTTTTACACAGTAAATACTACAGGCCCTGTCCACAGAGCTCATTCAAAGCCGTTTCTATTGCGATTGTCTGCCAATTAAGAATAGGCCTGGGCTTCAAGTGGTTAATCTCTAAGCGGGGCTGGGGCATTCATACTGAAAAGTGTCTGAAAAGATTTGCAGATGACAAGGCAAGGCAAGACAGCCCAGTAGAGTCTCACTGAAAGGCAAGGCAGCCCAGTAGAGTCTCACTGAAAGGCAAGACAGCCCAGTAGAGTCTCACTGAAAGGCAAGACAGCCCAATAGAGCCTCACTGAAAGGCAAGGCAGCCCAATAGAGTCTCACTGACATTTCAAAGGCTCAATCCTCTGCCCACAGCCAAGTGTCAAAAGTGTCATCTTAGTGCAACACAATGAATCCCTGCGTTGCTAAATGTTCATTTAACTCTGAGCGTGCTCAAATTGTTACAAGTGGTTACAAATTGATACATGAACACAACCTTCTCCTTCATTTTATACGTATAATTTGGCTAAGATAACATAAAATAATCCTAAACCTCTTCAGAAGTATTGTTTAGAAAGAACGCCACCGCTGACTGGCCGTGCTTTGTTTTTTTGATGAGAACACCAGCAGATGGCTCATACCTACAATAATAACGCTGTTGGAATGAAATCTTTAATCTATGCCCAGATGTACTGTACATCCACAGTTGTGTTTATTGTTCAAACAAAGTCACATTTTCCAATAGGAGATAGGTAATGTATACATATACAGTACGCCTTGTCATCACAAGCCAGATATCCGCACAATATTATGTCTATGCTGGTCGACAGTGTCGGGTTTTGAGACTGTCAAGCCATGTCATGGTCTGGGGCTATTAATGCATATAGTGCTACATAACCCTATATGGTGTGTTTATGTGTGCAGGCTACAGCTAAAGAAATCAATGTAGAGCATGTCTCAAATGTTGAATGTTAATGCTAAATATAGCGATTGATTTGGACATGATATGAAATGTACAGTATCTCAATATCATTTCATGTTCCCTCCCCCTTTTCCCTTCCGCTTAATAATTGGGTGGTAAGCGATTCTCCCCTGTAAGGAAGGACAAGCTGTTCTGATTATAGCGCTCAAAGATGGTCAACAGGCCTTTGTGTGTGTGTGTGTGTGTGTGTGTGTGTGTGTGTGTGTGTGTGTGTGTGTGTGTGTGTGTGTGTGTGTGTGTGCATGTGTGTCTCTGATAAGCCGGTGAAGTGGTCCAGGCCAGGGTCCCATATTGTTGGCCATCTGTGCCTGACAGCTATACAAACCCTTTCTATTAATCTTATCAGGTAGATATACAAACCATCCGCAGCGAGTGAGTGCACACAGCACACGTGTGTGAGCTTTATATGCGGCTGGTTGTTTTTCCCCTTGTGTGCTGTATAACGTTCCATTGCACGTTAAATCTACAGTGCGCTGTTTTTTCAGGCTCTGTCACACAGATGGTCTGCACTCAGCCAAATGATGGACACAGTCACTGGACTTGCCAACACCAGGCCTTGACCGCGGCCAATAGTGCTGCTGTATAGAACAGTGATTCAAAATCTTTTTTTTTAACTTATGATTTTGATAATGATATATAAACATTAATATAAAATATATGTTTTTCTTTCCCTTTAAAACCTTGAAAAACGAGTTTTCTTTTGTGATACCGATTAAATAGGAGTTAGTTCCATTGACAACATGCTCTGAAAATGCACGTGGCCCATCCACCTGCCCATCTGACCACACGGCAGCCAAAGCTCAGTATTCTGATAGTAACCATTGCTATACAGAGTGCTTGTTCAGTAACAGGGGCCTCCCCAGCTCATGTTCATCCAACCAGGAGAGAACACATTTTCCTTTTTCTTTTATATTGTTCTAGTTCCAATTTTGTCTGCTCTGCTCATGGTTTTGATGAATCACTTTCAATATCACTTGTTTATCCTGTATCCTAATATGAGTAAAACTCTTCTGATTACATGGAATTGGTATCCCGATCAGAATCTTTTTTCTTCTGCTTTCTGGGGAGACAGGGAGACCTCTGTATAGCAATATAGGAATATAGAGCTATTTAACACTTATTTTAACCCAAAGAAATATAACTTAAAAGCACCTTTAACTCTGAGGGTGTAATGGTTACATAGTGTAAACTGTCAGAATTACAAATCGATAGATTACCACACACTTTGTGTGTGTGCGTATGTGTGTCGGTGTGCATCAGTGTAATTAGGTGATAAAATTGTCTCTTCCCTTTAAAAAGCAACCCCTTCCCCTAAAGTCAAATGTTTTATTGACTTACTGATGACTTAACCATCATTGTGTAATCATACAAGCACAGTATACTGTGTGGTTTCACTCCAGCGGTTTTTAAAGGGAGGTGTGGTGGTGGAAAGGGACTGAAAACCTGGACAAGACAGAGGTTTGAAACCAGCTGCAGATGTGGCCTCTGGCTGTCTCTTCTTCTCTTTTTTTATTATACCTTTTGCTCACATTTAATATATACTGCATAGTATACTACTAAATCATACTAAAGAAGGATGCTATGTGGATATTGCCTTTGAATCATCATTACGCTGGCTTCTGACGTCAATGGGTTATTCCCGGCAGAATGTGTCTATTTCGGTGGTTGGATGTTGGAAGTCTATTTTAGCTACCAGGTTAATTGTGTGTAGGTGGGTGTGTCCACTCATTGTCCCTGATCCATGACCTTTAGAAGGTCTGGTTCCCCTCTATTCACGTTTGCACACGTACACACACACACTTTTCCTCACTTAACTATCATGTCATGGACCCAGAGCAGTCTAATTTATCCAGTAGTCTGGATGGTGAATAATGATTCTAGTGAATCAAGCAGGTTTTTCATGCCTGCCCCCCCCCCCCCCTCCCTCCTTCAGCGTCTGAGCCCTGCTGCCCACAGTGCCAGCCTGGCACTGCCCTCATTTCCATTTCCCCCCACAACGGCATCGCTGGAACGTGGTCTGATTTAGCCATTCCGGGGTTGTGCCATGTGAAGGCTGTGTGGATTTATTTTTTAATAGGGATGGAAAGTTCCTGTCCACTTTGGGACTGTAGAAACACTTTTCCACCCGGTGGGGAAACAGGGCCCTGTCCAAATATCATCCTGGAAGCCACAGGTTTAACCCTGTCAACGCCAACGGTATGAGGACAGACTGGTCAACCGCACAATCCCACACAAGTCCATTTTTACACTCTAGTGAGTTAAATCAACACCCTAGATCATACTCATAAGTTAAAGTCCCATTAACCGCTTTCAACGTGGCAGCCCTATTTTGGTCATTTTGGTCATTATTAGTGCTAGCGTTGGGAGCTTGTAGATCTCCTATTTTCGCTAGTCATTGTATGACGTATACGTATATGGCATAACCGCAAAAAACGTGTCCCTATTCTGGGATGATCATCCAACAGAAATAGCAGATCTACAAGATCATGTGAGACGGTAGATCGACTATTTTCAGCAAAGATACATGTAGTGTAGAGCGAAAACAGGAGGGGGCCTAGTATAGAGCCCTGGGGGACTCCGGTTAAGTAAGTTTATATGTAATTGGTTGAGTGGTTAACCTCAATAGAGAGCATGACCTGAAAGCTTTTCGTTCTTGACATCCATCTTTCTGTGTCACCGGCTTCTTGTTTTTCTCATTACCCTCTGCCGTCTCATTCTCTTACAGCCTCCTCCACATATTATCTCCCTGCTGCACTACGTCTGGCGTGCTGTGCTCGTCTCTCTTATCTGCACCGACGCACATCAAATAAGTCTCCCAACCGTAATTTCCTGCCAGCTGGTGATTGGCCAGATTGCGGCTCAACTTGGTCGGGCTGAAGGTGACATTACTGCACAGCCACGAGGTTGCAGGGATATTCTAATTGTGTTGAACAGTGAACAGTCAAGCTCACATGGTGATATTGACCGTCACATCTAGCCGTTTCCTCCCATTGATCCGTTGTTTAGTAGCAGGTTAGCTCGCCTCTCTGGATGAGTGAATTAGCACCCGCCACATCCTGCATGGGCTATTGATCCGGTGATTAGTTGATTGGTTCCGTCTCCTCGTGAAGTCCCTATGAGCGAGGGAAGACCTGTAAATCTGTCCACCCTGTCAGCCATCTCTCCTGACCCTGCAGTCTTAACCACTTAAACCCTATACTACATTGACCCCCCCCCCCCCCCCCCCCCCCCCCCCCCCCCCCCCCCCCCCCAGGTGTCTATCCTGGCCCCCCTTCCTTTTTTCCATCGACACCAAATCTCTTTGCTGAAAAGCGTAGAGAGCTTGTACATAGGCTATTTTTCCATCACCGATGTCCTCTAAATCTGTGTCTTGGTCATAGTTTTCTGTCTTGGCCTCTGTGGAGTTAAAGCTAAAGTTAGTTCAGAGGGAACAGTCTTATTGACCCATCAGTCTGCTGCTCTGCTCTATACGGAGCAGAACAGGAATCCATCTCCCAGAGTGCACTGCTTCCAACGCCCCGCAAGCAGGGCTGCTTTGTCTCGATGCCCGTTTTCTCTGTCTGGGTGTACTTATAGTTTTATCTGGACAACCTTATCTCTCTCTCTCTATCCATCCCTCACTCCAAAAGACTGAAGGAGAGGAGAGGACATAAGACTATATAAAGCGGACTGAAGGAGAAGAGAGGAGAGGAGACAGAGTGAAGAGAAAGATAGGGGAGGAAAAAAGAGAGGAGACAGCACAGATAGAGAGGAGAGGAAAGAGGAGCTGAGAAAAGAGGATATATAGGAGAGGAGGTGGCAAGGGTGGAGACGGGTGGAGACGAGTGGAGAGAGGAGAGGAGGCCCGATTGAAAAGAACGAGAGAGGGGAAGGAACAAGAGAGACAAAGGAAAGAGGAAAGGAGAGGAGAGAGAGGGCGAGTGGAGGACCGTGCACCGCTCTGATAATGAGCAGCAGAAGAGTTCATTCATAGTGAGATCAGAGCAATTAGCTCCACAGTCTGAATTGAGGAACATAGAGGGCCATTAACAAGAGCCGGCCATTTAGCTCTGTGGCATCTATTCAGCTATTCTGCCCCTGTGTGAGACCCAGTGTGTGTGTGTGTGGGTGGGTGAGTGTGCCTCTTCTCTCCACGGCCTACGAAGAAAACCGTGGACAGACAAATCAAGTGTCTGTGAAAAGAGAATGCTATTTGTCCACTGTTACCACCATGTCTTTCACAACTGGAATGATTGAGCGTTTTTTTTCTTCATTCGTCTCTCTGCCACGTTAAGATTAAGATGCTCGCCATTCTCTCTCTCAGTCTGCAGGGTGGATGGAATCTAATCTACGTTCGGGCTCCAATGCCTCATTTATGCACCATCGTGTGTCGGTGTCTTGCACAACCAAATATAGCAGATCTGTAAGCGCACAACATGCATCATGGGTGTGACGGGTTGTGAGGCTGGAGATCGGCTATTTTTGGTGCGCAAAGTATAAAAACGGGCTTTAAAACGGGCTCTCTACTCGAGTCTTACAGTGTGTCCATCAGTGCTGCGTCTCTCAGACTGGTTATACGATGTCTCAAGTGGAGCTCGAGTAGAAAACCATTTGTCTTTAATGAGCCAGAACTGGCCTTGGTGGAGAGGACTACAAAGCAAATACGTGGCACACGGCCTGTTCTGGGCTTAGCGGTGCACTGGCTGCTTTGTATGGTGAACACACTGGTAAGGCGCTGGGGACAGTTTGAGATGAAGGATGAGTTTAATCAAACGCACTTTCGGTCTAAATTGACATTTATTGCGGCCCAAATCAAATCACACACATCGATATCCATTTGGCTCAGTGAATTACATTTGTGGGTAAACCATTCTTCAATGTCACCGTCCTTTTGCCTCCAGTTGTTTGGGTTTGGCGTGCAGGCTTCATTTCACTGGGCTACACTACAGCCACAAAAAGACCAATGAAATTGCACATGTATCACCAGGATGAGCCCTTGTGGTTTATGGCCATATCCAAATCCCGATTCGTTGCTGTCGGGCGGAAACCTTGTATGTCCAAAACCGTTTCTTTTTTATTATTATAATACACATTTTAAATAATTGAGGCAGTTATAATGGAAATAATTGGCATTATGACTAAATTGTATAATGACTAAAACAGCTAAATGAAAAAATACAATAACATTAAAATATGAAGATCAGAGGTCTCTGCCCAACAGCAACGATTTGTTAATTATTTCATCCTATGTGTATTCAATTAATTTAATCATTTCACTCATACATGATGTCAGATAATTTGATATGTCTGAAGTGAATTGAGCAAAGCACGCTCGTGTGTGTACGCGTGTGTGTGTGTGTGTGCATGTGTAACTAATGAGGTATTTTGCATCTGTGTCCTGTGTTAGATTCAGTATGAGGGGAGGGTATAGGGCCGGGCCAATTAAGATAAATTAAGCCGTGACAGGTAAGTGATTTGAGTGAGATTAATTAAGACGCTGGCAGTGAGATGGCAGCTAATCTGAGACAGTGGGATGTAGACGAATGGGACGCTAATATTAGCCCACATTGTCTGCCACTGCTGCCAGACAGAGAGAGAGAGAGAGAGAGAGAGAGAGAGAGAGAGAGAGAGAGAGAGAGAGAGAGAGAGAGAGAGAGAGAGAGAGAGAGAGAGAGAGAGAGAGAGAGAGAGAGAGAGAGAGAGAGAGAGAGAGAGAGAAGGAACAGAGTAAAAAGGGAGATAGATGTCTGCAGCTGCTGTTGAGGGAAAGATGAGAAGAGGAGAGGAAAGGAGAGCAGTTGCCTTCTGAGGTCGAGGACAAGATGAGAGATCTTCTTGAGGGAATACGAGAGTGAATATGAATATGAGAAGATTCTTTATGTCACTCCATCACCCTCTTCCTCTCGTGACCCTCCTTTCTCAAGTACAACTCATACTGTATGTCCTCATGTGCTTTCACTCAAAGCACAGACCCGTTAAGCCTGAATTATACCTAGGTACGCGCCGGTGTTGTGTGCACAGAAAATAGCAGACCTATATGCTCACATTGCGGTGTGCCGCATCATGGCATGACACATTGATTTGTGGCCTTGCAGATCACCTATATTCGATGAAGAGATTTGGTGTAAAGGGGAGACCAGGTACAGAAATATATATGCTTAAGTGGTTAAGCCTTTATTTTACAGAAAAAATGCAAAGAGGCCGTATTTGACAAACCGATTCACATGACCTTGATGCAACCCTTCACCACATCCACATCAGCTCATCCTCTTCAGACGTGGGTGTCTTAGAAAACAGTCTGATCACACATATTTCCTTCCTTGAGTCAGCAGCATTGACTCGTAGCGCACACACACACACACACACACACACACACACACACACACACACACCAGTGTTGCCAGGTTTTGCGAGAGAAACGAGCAACCGGGTCTATGAAAACCAGCCCAAAAGAAGCAACTAGGCTATATGAGACGTGATGTGAGGCGTTGCAACTCGCAACCATCAATAATTTACAAGCCCAAAGTCGCTTATAATAAGCAGACATGGCAACACTGACACACACACGCACACAAACACACGCACAGTGTGTGTGTGCCATGGCGTTGTGTCATAATGTCTAAGGTTCCTCCTGGCGCCCCACACAGCGACTCATCTCTCATTTTCTCTGCAGAGAGCCTGAGGCGTCTTCTGGTCTCAGCTAAGCTGCCTGGAATGAAATGTCTCCTCGGCCTGATGGATCTGGGAATCATGCATTGTCTTCAATTAGCTTTCCGATATCATCTCATATTACTGGAGGAATATTTTATTCAGCCCTTTTCTTTACTTGAAGAGATGTTCCTCATGTATCCCCGGGGATAACTGCAACGCCACAACGGCTGAGATGTTCTCTCTCTCTCCTCTGCATAGCCTTTTAGCGAATGCTGCACTGAAACTAGGGTGACCACCCGTCCCGAAATTCGCGGGACAGTCCCGAAATTGGACCCTCTGTCCCGCGTCCCGCACAAGCAGGGCAATGTCCCGAAAATCAAAGTTATGGGAAAAAAAAAATATATATATATATATATTTTATAAAAAAAAAAAAAAGTTCATTAAATTTTGAAGTTAACTTGCAATACCCTCTTATATCTAATCCTAACCCTAAAACCAAAGTAAAGAAACCAAAAACTGGAAAAAAAACGAACCCAATCCGCCCAGAACCGCGAAAAAAACGAACCCAAACCGCCCAGAACCGCAAAAAAAAAATCGCGCGCGCGCTTCGCGCGCGCGCGCGGGAGTGGTCCGCATGCACGCGCGCTGCGCGCGCGTGCATGCGTCCCGCGATGTCCCGCGAAACGGGTTAATCTGTCCCTCAATGGACCTGTCTGGAGGTGGTCACCCTAACTGAAACCCCCGGGAACGCTAGGGATCATGTGGTTAATTTAGAGTAGAAATTAACTGCTGCAAAAAATATCAATGTATGAAAAAAACTGTATAAATCGGGTTTAATGCCAGTATTACCTGACCCCTGTTCCATCTGTCTGCAGTGAGTGTGCCTGTTTTATTTCAGTCATTTCACTGACACAGACTGTAAACACCACCCGCTCTTTGTGTTTGGTTCATCACATCTGTAATATTCAACAGAGGAGGGGGTGTTATCATGAATAAAGCACTTGTGAACCGCAGATGGTTCTGAAGTGAATAACAGGATATGGAAGGGGAAAGGTATTGCTTAGACTCTAAGCAATACCTTTCCCGTCCATATCCTCTAAGCCTCGGAGGGATGGTGTCTGCAAAGCCACAGCTCTGCCTCCCAGGGAGACGTTGGTTCATCTCTGCATGAGGCATCCTTCACACAGGAATGAATGACATGCACATGTGTGCTTCACAGTAACATTACACACAGAAACACACACAGCATACACACAAATACACTCTTTTTTTCCGCAGCTGCGACAGCGTGGCTTTCTTTTGGTCACCTTGTGAGGTGTGCTGTGTCTGTGGACAGTTATTGTCAACACAAAACTTTACTGACGTGTTGTTCACATCGTAATGAAACTTTACAGGTGTGTTGTTCACATCATAATGAAACTTTACAGGTGTTGTTGTCCACATCAAAATGGTGTTGTTCACATCATAATGAAACTTTTAAGATCATAATGTCGGCCGAGTTTGAAGATTGGCGTGGTCAGAGCAAGGGTGCTGGGAGTAGTGGGTCAAAAGATTTGTTTCCATTAGAATTGCTACAACATGCTATCAATACAAATTAAAATAGGCCTTTCTACAGAAGACAGTTTCACCAAACTGTCTTATGTCATGTCATGTGTTCTATTGTACCGTACACTCGGATTTGGTGACGCAGCTGGTGCGATCCCATGGCAACATGGTCTCTAGTAGTAGTACTATATCAGTTAATTTGAAGAGCTAGATGGTGTGTCTGTCTGAAGGCACCAAGGCTCAGTGTGGTTTAAGGAAACCATGACCTCAGAGGGTGTGTCTGCCTTGTATCTTAAATTTCCCCCTACATCTTGTTTTGAAATAGATGTGGCAGCGCAGCACAGTGCAGCAGCCAATTCAGACATGAAAATCTCCATGTAATTTGTTCCCCCGTCTAGACCAGTGGTCCTCATAATGGGTAACCCTAGGGGTCCGTGAGGGGGTTCCAGGCGGGGTCCCTTACAGGTCTGTAACTTCGAGAGGATTTTACAGTGTAGCTTGGCGTCCCAGAGAAATAATATCATATCTAATGGGGATCTGTGGCCCTAATGCATATCAAAATGTCCTGACTCACTGGTCTAGACATCCACAGGCTGAATGGGGAAGGGGCATGCACTGCACTGCCCCCACCCCCCCCCCTCCACCCTTACCCCTCTGTCAGTTCCCCTCCAGGGCACAGTGTGACCCACACAGGCAGCCATCCGGAAGACCCTCACTCCACCCTTATCCCCACTGTCCTCCCGTCTTAGGCCCCCCTCCCCATCAGCCCATGCCCCCCTCCACATCCTCCATAGATCAGCCCATGCCCCCCTCCACATCCTCCATAGATCAGCCCATGCCCTACCTATATGACCTCAATAAGGGTGCATACCCCCCCACCCCCGACTCCCTGACCATGACCTATTTACATATATGAACACACACACACACACACACACACACACACACACACACACACACACACACACACACACACACACACACACACACACACACACACACACACACACACACGTGCAAACACACCAAAATACAATTTCCAGATGAGCCCTGTACCCCCCCACCCCCCAACTGCAATACACTATTCAGCCTATTATGCCTTTATTTATTGGAATCATACTTCTGAATAACAGCTTAATGACATACTTTCATATTTTCACATGCTGAATGCGATTTCAGATGTTTTTCCTGTTATTAGTTTAATGAGCTTGTTGTGATGACATCGGATACAGGATTATTATTATTATTATTATTATTATACAGCTGAATGGCCCAGACAGTAGCTGCTTGGATGTCTGGCTCAGTTAATCATGGATAATATTGTCTTTAGAGAATTGATGTGTGGCTGACTGTATATCCACTGTACAAACACCCCTGATCCATGCTGATAATGCATTAGCGCGGCAGGATTTTTCTACACATCTTGCAAGAGCAGCAGGAGTGCAAGTATTTGAAAAGACTTCTGACAGACTTCTGACAGACTTCTGCAGTGCCTACACAGACAGAATTTAATTCTGAGAGTGTACAAAATGGACCCTCTCAGAGTTAAATTAACACTCTGATCACTCTATCTCCATATTTCATATTTTTATGTTGGGTTTCTTTCTTCATAAATTGATGGCCTATTTTATACTTGAACGTATGACAGGGTCACGCAAAAGTAGCGAAATATTGAACCAATTAAAAGTTTTAACAAGAGCTTGAGACTAAATAATAACTCCACTGGATCCATTGGTTCCTTTTTCCATTTCCTGAAAAGTAACGTTTTTGTTCACACAAGGTTTGTGGCAGCGCCGATATGCATTTATGGCAGCATGCATGAGTAGGACGTATGTCTGCTTCAGTGCTATTTTAACGCACTTATGCACTTACTTGCATAAGTGCGTGTGTGGGCGTGGGTTGATAACAAGTGTGAGAGACTAAACTACTGCCTGCAGTCTTCTATGTATGTAATATGTGTGAAAGTTATGTATAGAATGTACTATGAACGTATAGTGCAGTCGACGCTCTAAACAAAGTCTGTCTATGAATATCGAAAGACAAGCTGGGAGACATCAAGCCAAATAGGAGCTTTTACTGAAGTAGGTTTGCTCTTACAGTGACTGGACTGCTGGCCTGGGTAAAACTGCAGCACACTTTCAGTAAACTGGCACAGATTGCATTTGCTCATTAAGACATTTTTGGATATGTGTGGATGTGTGGGCTTATTGTTGTGCTTAAAATAGGAGCATGCCTCCTACACTTGGATACCTCTGTGTATGACCCAGCCTGTTTGCTGTTGTATATCCAGTGGCTTAGATTTAACGAGGCTAATCTAGTACCACATCCTGGCTTATGTGATGATACTTTTGTCCACAGTTTAGTGTTTACTGTGCTGGTTATTACTGCAGCGATGCAAGTGTGCAGACTCCTCGCTTGCCCTCCACACCCTCCTGTCTTAGCATCAGGGTTTGCAGTGTTGTTAGCTCCGCCGCAGTGTGTCTACATAGGTGGTGCGCCTCTTTCCCCTCCTATAGCTGTGCCCTGGGTTGGCTCCCACAGTGTCAGTTTGTTTGCCCCCAGTTTTGGGTGCCTGACGCAGTGCCCAGCCAGCCTCATCCTTCTCTCTCTCTCTCTCTCTCTGACCTTGTCTGTGGCCCGTGGGAGGCCCCCGTAGATGTCCACGTTTCTGATGTGGTCCGTCCAATGTGACACCAATGCCATCATTCGTAGCATTCTTGTGTAGACGCCGTCCAGGGCGTTTTTTCCCCTGCTGTACTGTGAATGTCCGGGACTCCACTGTAGCTATGAAACGGCTGCCCCTCCCATGTCACATTTCCACACTCTCCACATCCCATGCAGGGCATTCCAGGCAAGTGCCCTCCGTCCGTACCTTCAGATCCTGTTCCTCTGAAGCAGTCCAGTGCAGGCGCCGAGATATTTGAAGTCCTCGACTACCTCGAGCAGCGTCCCATGAGGCCCCCGTTGGCATTGGCACTGGCAATGGTTTTGTCCTTTGTGTTAAATGCCAATACTTTTGTTTTCTTGGCATTGAGCTTGAGGCCAAACTTCCTGCACTCCATTCCTACTGCCAGTAGTAGTTCTCTTCCTAGCCTGAGTCAACTTTTTTTTTGTTTGTCCTCATGATTGGGTTGCACAAGTATCTTCTCTACAGTATTGTATCGTACAGTATCTATATGTTCTGATGTATTCTCTTTGTGTTTGTTGTCTGTTTCTGTAGCTGGGACGAGAGCAGCTCCATCAGCAGTGGTTTGAGTGACGGCTCAGACAACCTCAGCTCCGAGGAGTTTAACACAAGTCCCACCCTCAACTCCCTTCCCACCACTCCCATTGGCTCCCGCAGAAACTCCGCCGTAGTGGTAAGTGCAACATATGTGAGTGTGTGCACGCACACGCACACACACACACATACACACACACACACACACACACACACACACACACACACACACACACACACACACACACACACACACACACACACACACACACACACACACACACATTGACACAGCTGTTTGGTGTTGATGGATTGGCTACAGAACAGCGCCAAACTGTTAATCCAGAGCAGTATTGATGAGGTGCTGAGTGATTTGTAATACACACTCTATCAACATGTTACATGTTATAGTGAGGAGAAGAACATGCTCACACATGCTCGCTCTCTCTCTCTCTCTCTCTCTCTCTCTCTCTCGCGCGCTCTCTAAGTACACACACACACACACACACACACACACACACACACACACACACACACACACACACACACACACGCACACACGCACACACACACAAAGGAGCTAATAGGACATTATGTTCTGCAGAAATGTATCATGCACCCATGCAGGCTCATTGTGTATTCAAGGCACACATGGTGATGTTTATCACCTCTGCGGTGATCGATATGCAGCATGCAGCATGCATGCACCATGCATGCTGCAGAGCCATGCAGCACCATGCCACCACGAGGACTGTGCATTGTTTTAAGTGCGTTCGTTCCTGAGGATTACTGTATATGTGTCTGAACATCAAGTACATGTATTTCTGTACATTAGACCAGTGGTTCTCAACCTTTACTGGATCAGAGCCCATGTTGCACTTGAAAATCACCACCCATTTGACCACTTAAACACGGCAGCTGTTTTAATGAACATTTTTCAGGGTTTCTAAGAAAAAAAAACATATTTTTTATGTTAATGTTATATTATCATAAAAATCTTAGTGTTTTGCCAATTATTTGGGGACCCACTTGCAATACACTCGTGGCCCAACATTGGGCCGAGGGCCACAGGTTGAGAAACCAGTGCTTTAGTGGAGCGTTTCAAACTGTGATTCTCAGCTCCCAGGGATCTGGCTGTAACTGTATGGGTGCCAGACTGTTTCTGTAGGTGTGTGCATGCTCATCAGTGCGTGCGTGTGTGCGTGCGTGCGTGTCTGTGTGTGTGTTTATTTGTACGTGCATTTCCCAGTCTGTCTGATGTAGGTCACACCTCCACATTAGTGTGGGCTGTATGGATGAAGTGGTGGGAGTTGAGAGAGAGAGAGAGAGAGAGAGAGACACACACACACACAGAGAGAGAGAGAGAGAGACACACACACACACACACACACACACACACACACACACACACACACACACACACACACACACACACACACACACACACAGAGATAGAGAGAGCGAGAGAGAGAGACACAGAGAGAGAGAGACAGACAGAGAGGAAAATCAGGGTAACCATGGCAACCTACACACGGGGATGCTGAGATCGCGGAATGGGCCTTTGTCTTCTCGCTGTACTGAAGGACATGACTAGAACACAACCATCAGCACATACAGTAGACACACACACACACACACACACACACACACACCACACACACACACACACACACACACACACACACACACACACACACACACACACAAATATATACGCAGGCATACACACAGGGCCATCTGCAGCCCTGCATCCGGGCCAGTCAGCCGGACGGACGAAAACCGGGGCACCTCCCTCCTCCAAGCCTTGTTGTGGTAGTCATAGTAACCATCACCCCCCCTACAGCATCATTGCCATGGTAACCAGGCATCCTCAGCCCACTTTCCTCCTCGGTCTGTGGTGTTCCGAGCACAAAATGTTCAATGTCCCCTTCTTTTTCTCAGAGACACAAGTTAGCACTGTAAAATCCTTCAGTGTTCATTCATCCACTTGTAACTCTCAGGGCTGTCACGATAATGACATTTTATTGGACGATTACTTGTCATACAAATAATTGCGATTAACGATTTAATTGTGTTTTTGGCATCGAACATATAAATAAAAATCACATTTCTGTTTGGCTTTTAGGCCTCGTAAGCAAAGATTGCACAGGGCAGATATGCCAAATAACTTAAATATACAAAGAAATTACTGCCATATTTAATGAATAACTTTATGCTTAAAATGTTTGGAAAATATTTGTAAGTATATGAACATTTTTCAACATGGAAACGATCATGATGATTACGATGGTGATTATGCAAAATAATTGCAATCATGCGGTTATGTAATAATTGTGACAGACCGAAGAGCGTACAATCTAATCTCACACAAAGTCTTATCTTTGTGTGTCAGTCTTATTATCACGGTATTTGTCTCACACACGGTAAAACCTGTGTGTTAATTTAACTCTTGGGGACCCATATGGACCCATATGACAATTGTATTACAGTTATTGTGTTCCTCAAGCCCCCCCCCCCCCAGTGTCTCAATAAGCAAGAGAATGCCTGTGAGGAAATTACAATGTTTTATCAACATTGTGCAGTCCTTTGTTCCAACACTGCAGAGTACACACACACACACACACACACATTCCTCTTACACATTCCTGGTGCGATGTGAACCTGTCCATGGGGGTCTATTGGTTTTAATAAAAAGAGGAATTCAACATATGAGTCTCCGGGGCAACTGGTGTGTTCAATGTACTGAGCATGGAGCTAACGTTCACACACAGGCCCTCTGGGCGCTGTGTGGAACCGTTGAACCAGACACCTTGCAGTGTTGATTTTGACAGCAAATTTTGATTTAGTTTGTCATATTTTAGTAATCTGAATTTATTTATTTTTGTCTAGTTTTAGTCGACTAAATATACTGTTGATTTAGTCGACTGAAATGTATTATGCCGGGCCTTGATGGCGTCGTAATGGCTGATTTTACACTTGGTTGCATGCTGAAAATAGCCGATCTACAAGCTTGTAGATCTGCTATTTTCAGAGCGCAACACCCGTCGCAACCAAACATAAAATGACTTGTCTTTTAGTTCTACTGGATCTCTTCTCCACTATTCCCTCCCAAACGTATAGTTTTTATTTGTTGACGAAATTGTCAATATATTTAGTCATAGTTTTAGTCATCGTAGCTTAGTTTTTATTTAGTTTTCATCAGTGAGAAGAGGTAGTCGACAAACATTTTTCATCATAGTTTTAGTCGACGAAATCAACACTGGTTGAGCTTAAAGCTAAATTACACTTAGTTAGAGGTTAGAGATGTACCGATACTATTTTCTCCTTCCCGATACCGATTCCACCCATAACTTGCGTATCGGTCGATACCGATCCGATACCATTGTGTAATAAAAAAGATCTGGGCCAGCGGTTCTCAAAGTGGGGTCCAGGGACCCTCAGGGTTCTTTGAGGGGGTTTCAAATGGACCGGGGGTCCTTGAAATTATAGATTTTAGAACCACTGATCTAGGAATAAATACAAAAATCCATTGATAATAGTTAAAGTGCAGCTCCGAGTTAGTAAAATAGTAATGTAAATTGTACAGTGAGAATTTAAAATAGTAGTGCTACATCAATAAAAAATATGACTGTAAATGAAATCTCATCATGTGATAAATCACGTGGTATTCGGAATGGCATAGACTGGCATACTCGCCCATTTACCCTAAAGCCGCGCCCCTTTTGCCTGCCAGGGTATATATATATATATATATATATATATATATATATGAAAGAAGGAAACGCCCACATTCCTCTGTGTGTTCCTAGAACAGCTCTAGCAAGCTGCTAAAAATATGGCTTTAGGAAGGTTCCAAATATTGAGAACATTAAAAAAAAGTTGAGGAATTAAAAGTTGTTTGTGTGCGTGCGTACGTTCGTGCATGCATCAGAATGTGTGGGGGCATCAGTGTTGGATATGAACCCTGTCCCTGGTTATGGACAGGGGGAGAGGGTTTGAGTGCAGGTTAACCCCAGTGCCCTACAGACACATACCTTATCAGCCTGCAGGGTCCCTGAGACCCTCCTAACCCCAAAATGAACACATGCACACACGCACGCAGGCATACATGTACACACATACGTATCAGCGCACACGTACGAAATGAAAAAACCTTTAGCTCAAACATGACCTCTTCACATTTCCTATAGATTAGTGTTTAACATTCTTCCTTCCTTATCCTTATTGGATTACCTTTAGAGTTCAATGTTTATTTTCCCTGCTCAGTGTGTGTGTGTGTGTGTGTGTGTGTGTGTGTGTGTGTGTGTGTGTGTGTGTGTGTGTGTGCGTGCGTGCGTGCATGCGTGTATCAGTGTGTGTCTGTGTGTGTCTCTACGTATCCAAGTATGTGTGTGTTTGAGTTGACGTGCAAGAGATATCTGCAATATGGGTGGCATCTGTGTGTGTGTGTTTGTATCTGTGCGTGTACATGTGCGCACATGCGTGTTCGTGCCGAGTGCCGACAGCCCGACACGTGTGTGTGTGTTCTATCTCTTTTAAACAGCATGTGGCTTGCTGGCCCAGTCTCCTTGCCTTTGAAGTGTCTAAACAGAGCATGAGATGAGAGCTTTCAGACACGACACTGACCCAGTTATTGGCTTGAAAAGATCACAGGCTGTGGATCATCTTAGTTTTTCCTGGACTTAGAAGCGAACAGTCTAGACTTTCCCAATTCGTGTTCAAATTTCAAATGTGAAATCACCAAATGCAGGAATGTAATTTTTTAGGTAGCCATCCTACCTACACATTTGTTTTCGGTTATTGGTAGGACATGAAGTTTCGTGTATTTTTGATAGCCTATAATCCCTATATGCTACATTTATGGGTTGTGGTGTGTGGTGTAGCTTAACCACATGGACACTAGTGTCTCTATTCTCTCAAAATATTTGAACATTTGGCAGATCTGCACACTTGATGCAACGTTTCTTTTCATTTTACAGAAATAGTTATATCTACACATAGGTAAGGTTCGCTTGGGATAAACATTTACACTTTTTAAAATGTGTTTAAAGGTAGTTGCTCTGTTTGTATGTAGTTCCATGGACCGAGGTCACTCGGTGCAGACAGTGCAGGAATACACGTATGATTACTAGTCTTTAACCCATAAAAAATGGCAAAGCATCTGTGTCATTTTAGATTTTTGCGTTGGCTATTCAGAAATAGCAGATATACAAGCTCACAGCCGCGCTGCATGCTTGTACATCTGCTGTGTTTTAACATTTTAGAAAAATCATGAATGTGTGAGAACTGCTGATTTAGAAGGCATTTAGTAGAATCGGCCTCAGCTCTTAATGGGTTCTGGTGGTTGTATACAATTTGACATATCTCTCTCTGTCTCTCTGTCTCTTTGTCTCTCTCTCTCTCTCTCTCTAGCTGCGTACGGATGCAGAGAAGCGGTGTCTGGTGGAGAGCGGCCTGTCCTGGGACAGCGACAACACCAAGTCCGGCCGCAAGAGCCTGGGTGGCGGTGTCGGCGGCGGCGGG
>NC_137614.1:11347763-11350263 GCF_963280865.1 Gymnoscopelus braueri
ATGGATGGATGTATTTTGTTGTATTGTTTGTGCATTGCATGCCTTGTTCATTTGTGCTAAGGACCCCCTTCTAATAAAGGTATTATATTTAGGGTGTATAATACAGTATATAGGCTGGCATATGGTGTAGAATACAGTCTATAGAATGGCATATGGTGTAGAATACAGTCTATAGAATGGCATATGGTTTTAGAATACAGTATATAGGCTGGCATATGGTGTATAATACAGTATATAGGCTGGCATAGGGTGTATAATACAGTATATAGGCTGGTTTAGGGTGTATAATACAGTATATAGGCTGGCATAGGGTGTATAATACAGTATATAGGCTGGCATAGGGTGTATAATACAGTATATAGGCTGGCATAGGGTGTATAATACAGTATATAGGCTGGCATAGGGTGTAACATGCAGTCTCCATGCCCGCAGACACGCTGCGTGAGTGAATGTGAACACTAGTTTTCCACAGCCGTGTGTGTGTGTGTGTGTGTGTGTGTGTGTGTGTGTGTGTGTGTGTGTGTGTGTGTGTGTGTGTGTGTGTGTGTGTGTGTGTGTGTGTGTGTGTGTGTGTGTGTGTGTGTGTGTGTGTGTGTGTGTGTGTGTGTGAATCTCACTGCTCACAGCTGTGTCACACGCACACACACCGTTGACTGGAAAAAAAACTCACAAAGCTGGTTTAGCTCATAGGGATGGAAAAGTGGCGTAAGTGAATGATAACAGTGTGACTGTATGCTGCAAAATGCTTAGTGTTAATTTATCTCTGAGTTACAAATGGATAAATTAAGACTTTTAGAGTGTGTGTGTGTGTGTGAGAGAGTGTTCGTCTGTCTCTGTGGTCTGTCCATTGTCTGTATCCTGGTTTTTATCAGTGCTACAGACAGACCTCGTAGGTGTTCAGAGCTGATAAGTTCCCATCGCCTCCTCATATGGTCATGTCCGTCCCGGGCCGGCCACTGTAGAGGATTATGTCTCTGGTTACTCACAGATGACTCAGTTCCTCTGCCTTTCGTCTGTCTCTCTCTCTCTCTCTCTCTAGGTACGGTCAAGTCCGACATGAAGCCGGTGGATAAGTCTCGGCTGGCGGTGAAGACCTCAGGACTGCAGCGGTCGTGCTCCGACGCCGGTAAGGACCATCGGAACGGCGCCGGCGAGCCGCGCAAGCCTCCGTCCGGCCTGGTCCGGCCCTCGACCGGCGGAAACTTTGGCTTCAAGAAGCCCACCGCCGTCGTCAACACCGCTGGCACAAATAACACCACGAGCACCGTGACGAGCACCGGCGGCAGCTCCATACCCGGCGGCTCCGCGACCGTGGGCAAAATCCCCAAATCGTCCGGCATCCCCATTAAACCGGCGGGAGGAGGAGGAGGAGTAGGAGGAGGAGTAGGAGGAGGAGGACGGAAAACCAGCCTGGATGTTTCAAACGGCGACCACAGTAGTTTCATGTCAGCCAACGCCAGGAACTCTCTCCAGTATCGCTCTCTGCCTCGCCCGGCCAAGACCAGCACCTTGACCCTGACCCGGCCGAGCTCGGCTCGCCCCGTCAGCACCACCGCGGACACCGGCGGCTCTGGGCTGACGAAACCGGCCTCCGCCGCTCCCCAGGGCTCCAGGCTCAAAGAGCCCACCCACTCGGGGATCGGTACCCCCGGGTCGGGGCTGGGTAAAGCAGGGGGCCGCGGTGGGATCTCCAGCCCCGGGCCCGTCAACCAGACAGACAGGGAGAAGGAGAAGGAGAGAGCCAAGGCAAAAGCGGTGGCGTCCGATTCGGATTGTTGTGGGGGAGGAGGGGGTTCCCTTAAGGCCAGTCCTGCCCAGACCCCTTCGGAGAACGGAGGTAAACTGCACGGGCTGAGACCCCCCAGCAGTGGGAAAGGCACAGATCTGCCCTCACCTACTAACACACACAGGTATATGGAGTGTTTGCATGAACTGTCGTTCAAGTTAATTTCAAATCACATTATGGAATTATGTTTAGAATTGACCCCCCCTTGCCTCCCCATTGTCTCCACTTTCTAGGTTATCTGGTATGCGCAGCCTGGGCAAGCCTCCGTCTATGGTCCACCTCGACAAGCTCAGTTCCAGCAGCCTGGAAGTGGGAATGGGTGTCCAGGACCCCCTTCCTCCGAAGATCCCTCCTTACTCAAAGCTTCAGGACCTGGTCAGCTCAGCGGGGAGCTCCCCAAGTCCGATGAGTCTGATGACCCCCAGCCCGGCCCCCATGCTCAACGTCAACTCTTCGGCGTGCTTCTCGTCCTCGGGGATAGGCCTGGGGCCGCGGCAGGTCTCCGCCCTGGGGATGGTGGGGGGCACAGGGAGCGGAGGAGGGAACGCCTCTCCCCATCTCTATCCCCGTCTCTCTGGGCTGCATCGCAGCATGGAGTCCCTGCCCCTCCAGATGAGCCTGGCTCCGGAGCAGCGCCAGGTCATGGAAGACAGGGATAGCCGGACGCGAGGCTACCCGGGTACAGAGCCCCGAGACAGGGATGTGCGTGAAGAC
>NC_137614.1:11355263-11357763 GCF_963280865.1 Gymnoscopelus braueri
CTACGTTAACTACTTTAGCTGTGGACCCCCTGTAACCCCCCCGCCAAGGATCTCTGGGGGTCCCCGGACCCCACTTTGAGAACCACAGCTCTATGTATCTTGGCATGTACAGACTAGAACAACACTTTAACCCTTGGTGTGTGTGCCTTTACGTGCCTTATTAGAAATTTCTCCTCTGTTTCTCTTGCTTTTCTAATATCTAATATTCGCCTCCGCTTCCAAAAGGCTGAGGAAAAGATTCAGGGAGAGGTAAGTGCTGTCTCTCTCTCTTTCTCTCCGCCCTTTCATCTATCCCTGTCTCGTCCTTTATATCGCCTCCGTTCATCCATCATTCTCTGTGGACGAGCGAGTTTGTCATCCATTCCATGAACTCCAACCATTATCATAACCTGCACTAATACTGTCAAATATTGACAGCTGTAGCAGTGGGTTTTTTTTGTTGCTTCAGTTCCCCTTTCCCTGATTTCTGAATCCAAGCACCCCCTTCATCTGACTTTTGCTAACAAAATGTAGACATCAATTATTATGTCAATATGTTCAAAATAAAACAGCATAACGGCAAATAAGTATTGCTTTCTATTCAGTAATAGTTTTTAAAAAAAAAGTTTTTTGGTTAAGCACTTTACAGATCAGCAGGTTCACATGAAGTTTGTTTGTCTTTTCTATCATTAAACATAACGGTAAAATGAATCCTTCCATTTTGCACTTTGTCTCACGTAGCCCTTGTAGTACCTCTGCGTACCCCTAGGGGTACACGTACTGTACCCCCATTTTGCTATAAGATGTGAGTCTACATCTCTGTCTTCCTCACAGCAGATCCGTAAGCTGAGAAGGGAGCTGGAGTCATCCCAGGAGAAGGTCGCCAACCTGACCACGCAGTTATCTGCCAACGTATGTACTGTTTGTGTGCTGAAATCACACCCATTTTGTACACCTATTTAATCCATTAAGACTGGGAACGCGTCTGTGTCATTTTAAGATTTCTTTGGCTATTCAAAAATAGCAGATATACAAGCTCATAGCACGGCACCGAGTCTATAATTACATGCCCACAAAAGACACAGCACGCCAACCTTGATTCACCTTTTGGTCTCTGTCGGGTGGAAACCTCATATGTCCAAAAAGTATTACTTTTCAGCATTCAAATTCAAAAGTATCAAAAGTAGCAGATCTACAAGCTCAAAACCAGCTTTTGGATGATGCTTTCGTGTGAAGCTGGAGTATGATCAAGTAGGGCTTTAATTTATGAAAAAACACACAAAGTTTAGATATGGAGATAAGAGGTTTGTGCTCGACAGTAACGTTTCCCAAGTTCATATCGGAGCTCATCTCAGCCAAGTTCTCTCTGTTAAGCTCAGCATTGTCAGCTAGACACTGAGAGTCGACCTTTACCCACTGCCTCCCCAGCCACGATGTATGCACCTGTCTTCTATCAATCCTTCCACTCCTCCTCTCACATCCCTCTAACCGCAATCTCTGCTGTCGAGGGAGCTAGAGAGAGATTTATTATTCCTAGCTGCTGTTGGAAGCATCGCTATGCCGTCTCAGCTATTCTCTTATCCGAGACTGCTAACCTCCTCCTGAACCACTCCTTCAAACCGGTCACACACACACACACAGACACACACACACACACAAACACACAGGTCAGTGTGTCCTTTCGCGTTGCAGGGATGTTTCGATGGAGCCTCTCCAGCTCTTTGTTTGGTTCAAAGCGTTGCTGAGGAATAAAGCACGTACAGTATTCATCAATTAATTGCGTGTGTGCGCGCGCGCGCGTGTGTGTGTGTGTGTGTGTGTGTGTGTGTGTGTGTGTGTGTGTGTGTGTGTATGTGTGTGTGTGTGTGTGTGTGTGTGTGTGTGTGTGCGCGTGCGCGTGTGTGTTGCCTCCTCCCCAGAGATTGTTTCACAGTGTTTGACCTCATCTAACGTGAAGGTCGTGGAGGGAACATCAACATGCCATGTTATAATTATGCAGTGTATTAATACTGGGCTTTTTCAATTATCTCACTGTATGGGAGAGGAGAGGAGCTACGTTCATTTGCTTCTGCTTTGGCCAAGCCTGGCATCTGTTAAGAGAGTGAGAGTGTGTGTGTGTGTGTGGGGGGGGGTGTAACGATAGTGAGTGAGAGATTAGGGAGGAGGCGTATTTCCCCTGGAGGAGGCAGTTATTCAGAGGCTTTCGTTGCATTCAGCTTCTCAGAACCTCATATAGGAAGGATAATGGAACACTATATTCACATTATGTTCCATGTCGCCTCACGGCGTTCCAGGTCTCCCCCAATGTCATATGAGAACAAATTCATTTATGTCAGATATATATCACCCAAATATCATTTTATTTACCGTTACTGTATACAGTACGTACAGAGCATCAGTTTGATACCAGTGGTCCATATATTATATACAAATATTTTGTCCTGCACAGTAATGGGATTGGAATAAAAGTAGTGTTGCTTGTCTTTGTTTTCTGTTTCGTTTCAAATTCCTGTCAAAGTGA